>NC_051181.1:40333159-40401014 GCF_013339695.2 Rhipicephalus sanguineus | reverse complement strand
ACGCCAGGGATGACAAGGCGTCTTTGACAAAGATAGGTCCCCTATCGAAAAGTCGGCCAGCCTGCTCTGAGGCACTTTCTCCTGTTTGAAACCTATCCCACTCTGTGTTGTATTCAAGTGGCATAGAAAGCTTTGAAGGACGCGTGAGAAGCCCTTTATGAGGATTGCATATGCTGATCATTGTCATACTGTTTTAGTATACACCCAGTTCTCTTTCGTCCCATCACATGGGAATTAACGTTCACACTATTACAATAATGTATTTTTGGCCAAAGTATTTTCTACAGCCATGTCTTCGTTGTGTCATGTTATTTTTACTTATGTGCCCACTCGTTGTATCAACCCTGTTGCGGCCAATCCTGCCAACAGCATTCGTAAATTTTAAAAAATTACGAGCCGCATGTGAACTTCACTGCCTGCCGCTAACGTTTTTACTACTGAAGAAATATATCGGAGGTGGTGAACGTAGTCATCACTACTCAGAGTGACGGGGCCTGTAACGGTTATAACTGGGGCATGTGACGGGTTAGCAGACGTTGCAGCGCTGCAGATACGCTGTAATTTTTAGGTCGTAAAGAACATATAGGTAAAATAATATTTTCTTGATTATGCTGGAATAACGGCTTTGTGCTACGTCGTCGCCAGCGTATACGCAAGCAGTAGGGTATAACAATATGGTTTCAGAACATTGATTATATGCTTAAGTTATTGGCTAGTCATAGGTAGAACATGTGCCACCCAAACTATCTCCGTAAATCACCTTAAAGTTCCTCTTAGAGCAGAACCCGCTTTGAAGCCTCGATATTCTTTGCGTGCCTGTATACGTGCGTGTCTTCTCGTTTATGGTTTGATCATATATTATTACATTAAAATGTAATTGCGGTATATACTGCGGCGGGAATTACATGGTGCAATAATTATCAATTATTTATTTAGCGCAAGAACGTGGTGCTGTTTCATTTCACTTTATTAACGCGATAGCGTTAAAAAGCTGGTTTCGCAGAAATCTCTGAGTCGACGTCGGTTTCGTTGGCTGTGAGCGGAAAATCGGCGTAGTCCGCAAGCGAAGTCCACATAGGTGCAAATAAATAAATAATACAAATCACATTCGATTCGACTGGGAATTGAACCCCAGCAATGTGCGCGGCAGTCAGGCATCCTACCACAGAGCCGCAGCAATGCTTGAAACGGCTTCAGGAGAAAATAAAACGTGTACAGCTGTCCTGCAGTGCCAGGAGTTCCCGTAACAGATGTAATATTGCGTTGCTGGAATCCCACCAGGTGTACTGCCATGTGAACTGCCCAACGAGTGGGTGGTCGCGAACGTCTCACGTGCATACACATGTAACTTGAAAACTACAGCACAAAAGAATTTGTAACAATTGTGACTGGAGTTCTACGTGCCATATCTACGATTAGACTATGACGTAGAGCACTGCACGGGCCCGGGCCGGCCCGAAAGCCCGAGCCCGGCCCGGCCCGCGGGCCGGATGAGGCCGTCCGAGGCGTTTTCCGGCGGGCCCGGGCTGGGCTCGGGCTTGAAAGTGCGGGCCCGGGCTTGAGGCTGCGGGGCGGGCCGGACGCGGACCCGCTCATTAAAAGGCGTAAGTCGGGCCTTCGAGCACACGCGAATGTTATGCGTTCCATGTTCTAAGGTATACTGTGCCAAGCTGAAGTGACACGTATATATATATATATATATATATATATATATATTTATTTATTAAGAGCACTAACAATGGGCCAGATCACGGTTGTTCCCATGGGAGGCATAAAGATCTCAGTCTTTTGTTCAAGGTTGACACATATGATGCATTTCATTTGCATTCCTTGGTAATACGTGCCAAAACCACGATATGATTACGAGGCACGCCGTAGTGGCACCGGATCAATTTCGACCACCTCGAGTTCTCTAACGTGCACCTAAAGATAAGTATATACACGGGTGCTCTTGCATTTCGCCCCCACCAAACTGCGGCCGCCGCGGCCGCGGGAATCGCACCCGCGTCCTAGGACTTAACAGCGAAACAGCTTAACCGCTGAGCTACCACCGTGGGCAAAGGAATATTTCGATGCATGTACACACCGGATTTTCCGTCCGATCGCCCGCTACAAAGCGCACGGCATCATTAATAATCATCATCAACAACTAATATCCTCTAGCGGGCCCGGGTCGGGCCTGGTCATGATCAAGCGCGCTCTGGATTAGTTTAGTAATGAACGCCCGGGCCCGGGCCGGGCTCGGGCTGGGTACGGTCAAGTACGCCCGGGCCCGGGCCGGGCTCGGGCTGGGTTCGGTCATGTACGCCCGGGCCCGGGCCGGGCCCGCTCTCGGAACAACGGGCCCAGGTTGGGCTCGAGCTTCATAAAGCGGGCCCGGGCCGGGCCTGGGCCGTAAAATCCGGCCCGTGCAGTGCTCTACTATGACGCACGCCGTAGAGCGCGGCGAAGGAGATTTTTACCACCTCTGTTTTTGAACATGCACTTAAATCTGCGCTCACGGACCTCTAGCATTTCCGCCTTCATAGAAAATGCGACCGCCATCCCACGGATGGAACCCAGCGGCTTTCGGGTCAGCAGCCGAACACCACATTAACTGTACCGCCACGGCGGCGACAGCGCAAAGAAACCCACGCAACTTCAGCGATTTCGTAAGCAAAGAACTCATTTTTCTGTATTACGTGCAATGTAGGAACTTAGGCCTTTCTGTTTCGAGTGTGAAGACAATAGTATTGCAGCTCGATTTAAGTCAGCTGGTCAAGTTCATTACTTCCATGATCATTTACTTCAAATTACTTCAATGATCATTACTTCGAGAACAACTACAGCAAGCTTTCATGGCATTTGCCAGGTGGCAACTTCTACACAGGATTGGAATAAATTTTCTGCTATAATTGCAGTAAAAATTGAGTTGCAGTTTTCTTTCACAGACAACTACACGGCATTGTCGGCCCTAATACCAAAGGAAACACTTCCTGTGTGCTAAATTAGTGACACAAGGTGATGAACAATTTCAAACATCAGTTGTGGCAGCTATAGGCATACTTTCATCCATAATCATTTTAAATCAAGACATATTCCTAATTTCCGTGTACGTCCAGGGTCTTTAATATGATGGTCACACAATAGTGATACTGGATCTGACCGTCAAGTGCATAACTGCGACGGGATGAATTCTCTTGAAAGTAGTGAGAGTAGACAGTCATTTCTTTGCCGTATGATCTAGACAACCCGATATTTGAAAAACGTATGGATCAACCACCTAAGGATATACATATTTTGGCCCCTGTAACAGAAAAATATTTGCCTAATATTATTTATATATCTGCAACATAGTTTGCATGGATTGCGTTGCCTACCCCACATTCAGCTTTTTCATGTTTTTTCTCTGTGTTTAAGGCCCCTCCATGGAAATTATAAATCTTCATTTCACAAATAAAACATTTCAATATGTGAAATGGAGTGGCTGCAACCCAGCACAAGCCACTATTTAAAGACTGAAGTTCATGGAAGATGGAAGCTAAAAGACTGTTAGCGCTACTATTATTCTTCTTGTATAGTATCATTTATTGTACAATGCGCTTCGCCGAACTGTTTGGTATTACGAAGGTGCAATGCAATAGCCTTCGAGCTTCTGCATAATTCTGAAAAGATATTTTCACTTCTTCGACTTGCAATAAATGATGCGTAAAAGGTATACATTGTGGTCAGTGAAAATTACGATACCGGGGAACCGTGGCATGCCAGTCACAATGGGATATTTGTTTGAAAAGTTGAACAAGAGAATATTTGTTTCTGTTTTGGCAACTTGTGGCCGTATTCTATCATTCATGACAAAAAAGTAAAAAACAGCACAACAGGTTCTTGTTATCTTTGTCACATGATAGCGTCTTTGCAATGGAAATCTGCATTGCTCTAGATCATACATATGCAACACAATTTGACAGCTACCTATGCTACTGCATGAATACTGGTGTAATTGATCAGCACTAACCACTGCATTGAACAGGGTTGCTGAACAGGGGCTTTATTTTGAGGCGACTATTTTTACACTTATCACTTTCAGTGCGCATTCATCGGCTGATTGGGCATAGGCGGGAAAGTAGACGCTTAAATCATTGGTTACGCGAGATTGTGCGTGACGCAAAGCGACACCATCGCCTAAATTGATCATCTCAGAATCCGGCCCCAGCAGTGACCTTTGAACTCACCCGAACAAAAAATAATCCTGCACATATCCGACCTGCTACTGTACACTTATGTGATGCAATGACTAATTTTTTTAAACTAGCATGTTAGCCATTCGAAGTCAATAAGCACTGCAGATGATTCTGCACCACAATTAGTTGATTACACGACTTGAAGTCACAGCAAGAAACAAGGTCTTCAATTTTGATTCGATGCGGTGATCTTCATCAATAAATTTTCCCAATTTTATATGTACCACGCGCTGCAATAAAAATAGTACAAAAAACGCCAGGCCTGCGCTGAAACCGCAGCACAGTCACAGCGAAAGCTGGAAGAGCGGCGTTTCTAGTGCCCGTTGTAAGCTCTATTGGGGCTACTAATACAAGTACACTAGCAAGGTACCCACTATGTCATAAATCACAATTTTTGTGAAGTTGGGAAGCACCTACCAAGCCAATATTCGTCATTGTGCGGAGAAGCGAGGCACCAGCTACATGTCTGTAAGGAATTATGTGCACTTTGTTGAAGCGACGACTGATGACGATGAAGAATTATGGCTCAGCCCTTTGTAATAGGTTGGAAGGTGTAAACGGCCCACCAGTTATGTATTTGCATTGGGTGATGGCCGGTCCCTATTTCCCTCTCCCGCTATGCTGTATAACATACGTTGACGTGGGAGAGAGAGGGGGGGGGCGAAGAACTCTATTGCGACCCCGAGGAAATGGATCATGGGCTTATGGGCTTCCTTGCAGCCAATACAAGTGCACTTGCGAGGAACCCACTACGCTATAAATCATTGCAACTTTGGAGAAGTAGGGAAGCAGGCACTATGCCATTTTTCGTCATTCTACAGAGAGCCGTGGTACCTGCTAAACGCATGTAAGGCATTATGCGCACTTTGTTGATGCTGTGCCTGATGACGATGAAGAATTATGGCGGAGCCCTTTGTAATGGGTTGGAAGCATTCAACAACCTACTCGTTGCGCAATTCGTAATGTGTGAGGCCTGTTACAGAATTCATGTCGTGTGACGCCTGCTTGTTATTTCACTCTTCTATCACGCTATATTACATATAGTAGTGTGGTTCTTTACCGACATGTAGCCTGTATAGGGTCTTTTTGCAAAGCAGTTTCAAGCACCGGCATGGCTCAGAGGTTGAATACTGGGCTCCACGCAGAGGGCCCAGGTTCGAACCTCGTTCCATGCTGGAATTTTTTTCTTATTTCGTTTTTTTTTTTATTATTTCGAGCGATAGTGGCTACGGACACCGGCGGTGCCAAACCACGGTGCCAAAAACAGCCGCTGAAATGATCTCATAAGAGCTTTCGCTGTAAAGCAATAAAATTGGACGTACAGCTTCTTAAACTGTACTGTGTATATAACTTCTAAAGTAGTTTCTAAGAGCAAGTAATACACAAATGCGGTTTACGATTCCACACCTCGAACAGCCACTAACATCACGATAGTATTAATAGTGTATTCCCTCAAATCCGAGAAGCCATGCTCCTCTTCCCACGAGCATGATGTCATTTAAGAAATCAGAAAGCGGAAGTCTCTCACATCATGCATAAAAACGTAGGGTATGCGCAAAAAAAAAAAGGAAGAGTGGCACAAGGCACCGGTGAGATTCGAACTCACGATCTCCTGTTTACTAGACAGGCGCTTTAACCAACTAAGCCACGGCGCCGACAATCGCTGCCGCATGCGAAGCCCACCTTTGAACCATCAAGAGTTGCGAGAGGACGACCTATTTCCAGCGCGTGATATGCATGAAGAACAGGACGGTGGCTCTTGTCTGCCACTTCAGGCATTATGGGGGTCACGTATCAAATGGAGCGCACGCGGAAAATGCAGTAAATGGAGGATTCGGCGACTTTACCTGGAAGAACATAATATTTAAAAAGCAGAACGAAGGAGAGCACGGCCTGGATATCTAAAGACATGGGTAAAGGGAACAGAGACATAAAGATCTCATCTAAACTTTAAAGTACCAAGTCTTTCTCATGAATCATAACTTGTTGTGTAATTTAGACAATTTAATGCCCTTAGCTGCTCTTCGTGATCACAAAAGTATGCTACTATACATACCTACATCGCTACTTCTGTTACTGTCACTATTAGTCGGAAGTGTCGTAACGATGGCTATATGGAGGAAGCTTCACGTTCGGCGTACAGCGTTTTCACACTACGGGCAACGGCCGTGGTGGATATTCATTGCCTTCGAAATATTTGTTAGCTTGTTCGACCTTATCAGCTATAGTTAAAAAACAAAATGTTTCTGGTGAAATGACCAACGTGGTCAATTGGGATCGCGATTGTGGACTATCGAGAGTGGTTTATGGGCTTTCCATATGCTGCAGAAGTGATCAATACGCGCTGATTGCTTTGAAATGGTGCACAGACAAGCTTTCCTTGATGTGAATTTTTGTGTCAACCCCTTTTACAAAGAAATAATGCAAATAAATTTCAGCAGAAGTTAAAGCTACACCATACAACAGTGATGGAATCTTTTTTTTGTTTTTGACGACATAGGCTTGCCCTTAAGGCATAATATTTGTTGTGTATATTTGTAATAAATGTGCGCCGGCTAGGCCGGTGTTGTGTATGAACTGAGGAAGTGTCTTGTGGAATGCAACGGCTATAACTATTTCTGTCACTGTAGCGAAGACCAGCTTGCAGGAGATGACGGGAGCGTTCCGACTGTAACCCTTGGCATGTCCATATAAGATAGTATGCGTCTGCTTGCGTCACCGGAAGAGAACAGTACGAAATCAGATACGTTAGGCCTTACGTTAGCTGAAGAAAGACATCAGTTTGTATAATACAGCAAACAAGAGTAGCCGTTACCAGGGTTTTGCATCTGGTGCAAAAAACCAAGCAGTGTTTGTCATGTGGTGTATAGAGACACAACCGTTGGCCAATTACGGTTACAAAATGGGCGCCTAGAGGAGACAAGTGCAGCCGATTACGGCAGATTACTCAACTAGATGATATTGAGATATAGATGGAGTTATAGATGGTGTATAGCACATTGGTAGTCTAGATAACTGGAGAAGTACCCGCCTTGCGTCAAAGGTACACTGTGTAAGCATGATGATGACAGAGTGAAGAGTTATGTGTAGAAACAAAAATGTGTGCCCTTCGTCTATTCAGAAGTTGCCTAATAAACGGCAAGCGGCTTAACGATGGCATCTAAGGAGTTGCGACGAGGTAAATATTCAGGATCAACCTTCAAATCAATCGCGAAGCAGGAAAATCCAGTGGCAAGTGTCCCATTTAAAACTGCGTGCCACTGCCTGCATTTGGTACTATGCAAGCGCGATCGCGGAATCGCCTTGCTTATTCATGTATGACCTAGAAGGGCGACAGGGAGCTCACTGCTGGAAGGATATATGCTAGTAATGTGAGCGATCAAGCTGAAAAAAGATTTTTCACGTATTTATTAACATTGCAAGTCAATATTGGACGCCGATTCTTTATCTATTTTTTGTATATTTTTAGAGAGGAGTTCCTGCTGTCTTCTACGAACTAAACAAGACATCTTCTTTATATTGAGCCCAAATGTGTGGCACCTCGTCGATGACTTGTGGGAAAGTTCAATCTATGGTTACTTATCATTCCCTCTAGAATTACGTGTGCCAGCTCTCCGCAGTATAAGGGTGTTTACCGAGCTTTGTAAAATTACCCCGTGGTGGTTTTAAAACTCTAGTCTGTTCCTGATTGCGGAAATCAGAAGCACAATTCTTGTGCTGTTGATTTCTATATAAATTCATTTGCCTGCATACGGTCGCTGCAGAAACAGAAGTCTCCGTGGGTTGTTTAAAAGTGTTATTCATTCGGTATTCGTCTGATATCGTCCACAAAGAACGTCCAGACACGGCTTCTTTACATAGCTGTACTAGTCAGAGAGCAGTGACCAAAACGTTGCAGGCTAAAATGCGATATTTGCAAACGCTGAAGGCACGTTTCATTACAATCTTAATGGGTTATACGAGATGGTTTGCTCATACATTATATTTGTTGGACTATCCATTACAGAGCAAAGCTTGAGTGATGTGTGAAGATGACCTCTGGTCAGTGAGAGCGACTGAATGATACAGAGCTGTGGTAGACGTAGCCGAGGACAGCACACGGTTAGATGTAGTGATGAAACCAAGACGGCTGTAGGCCAAAAAGGGCAGCAGCTAGCGCAGGATAGAGAAATTGAACATCATTGTAAAAGGTTTCCATCCTGCAGTGAACATAAAATAGGCTGAATATGGTGATGGCAATGAAAACAACATTTAGAACATTAGAGCAGAGCTGTTATGGTCGAAACTTGCCGTGTGTTGTTCATAGAAAATTATCATCATCATGAATGGGCACACGCTAAATCATCACCCAAGCATTCTGTACAGATGGTTAACAAGAGTAGCTGAAACGTAGTGGGAGTTTCCCAATTTTGGTTGTACATACGCGCTATAGGAATTTTACAGCAGAGTTACAGCAGAGCTGTAACATGGCCTGCCATGTTTCACAGACAGAAAATTACCATCATCACGAGGGAGGTGTGAGAGATATTAGGCGCGCTTGTAAAGCCACGTGCATTGGCGTCGGTGGCGCAGGGTCTCAGAATGTAATTTAAAGTTCCTGCGCCACCGCCCACGTGCAACACGCTCTCACGTTGTAATATGCTTTTAGAGATCTATGGAAGCACAAAACACGAACGAGAATAAATAAATCTTGCAATTTTGGATATAAAAAAATTCGGCAGGTCCCACGTACCGTGGAAATCGATGTCATGCGAAGCAGGCGCGCTAGTTGACTGTGGCGCAATTTTTCACATTAAGCGAAACGTTACGGAATGACGCTAGAGAAATGTGAAAGTGGTATACGCACACTCATGTGTTTAAGAGTGGCATACGTATTATATAACCAGTTGCTTACAGTTGCGTAACGATGCCAACAGCAACATGGGTGTTACCAACACCAGACGTGGTAAGCTAATATGAAGTGCCTATATTCTTCACTACTGGATAGCGCGAATCCGAACAGGACAAAGGAACACAGATGCACAGGACAGGAGTTACTCGCAACTAAGATTCATTTAGGAAAGTTTCCCAAGATATATGGTACGCAGCCGAGCGGCACGCGCAGGCGCAACATTTGCAGTTCGTACAGTTGCGTTACATTTGTTATGCTTATACTTGTCCGTTATGACGGAGAACGCACGCATGTTTCACGAACCTGTGTGTCTGTGTATGAGGGGTTCTTGACAGTTCTTGAACAAGGTCATCACCACCGTGATCAGTGAACACCAGCAGCTGGACCGGACTTGTTATCGGATCCGTTCGGGATCGCGGCTACGAGTGGTCTAAGTGTAGTGAACTACGAGGTATAGTGCAGCTGGCGGAAATCCTGGATTCCCCTTACGATCAAATAATCTATGGTGCCTCCGGTCCTGGACGTGGCAGCGAGGTCTTTTGATGCCCTGTCCACATTCAAGCCGTCTTTCACGCAGTATAAGCACCAGGCGCTGTTGAGTCTTGATAAGTCAATGTTGAAGTCACCGGTAATGATGAGAGGCCTATTTCTCTCGGCAGATTTATCGTAATGAAGCATGTACCTCGTTTTTTTGTTGTAATCCACGTAGTCCACGTTGCTGACCACGTGGACGAGTGGATGGTAGTTGAGCGTCATCCAGGGGTGTTCTGTCTTCAGCTCCCTCACTTTCGTTTAGTCGGCCGCGGTGGTGTAGCGGTTACGGTGCTCGGCTGCTGACCCGAAGGTCGTGGGTGCGTTCCCGGCCGCGGCGGTCGCATTTCGATGGAGGCAAACTGCTAGATGCCCATGTACCGTGCGATCTCGGTGCACGTTAAAGAATACCAGATGGTCAAAATTTCCGGAGCCCTTCGCTATGGCGTCTCTCATAATCATATCGTAGTTTTGGGACATAAAACCCCAACAATTATTATTATTATTATTATTCACCTTCCTTGTGTGTGAATGTGTGTGTTCGCCGCTACTGTGTTTGTTGAGATTCTGTATCACCTGTGGCACATACCCGCATAACATGAGCTCTGATATGCGGGTATGTGCCACACCTGACTGAGAGAAAGGGTTTCATGACGTACGCGACAGGTATTTTGCGTTATTCATGTCATGACCAGTGAATCGCGTTAGCCATACAATGATCTCCTGCTATGTCACTTTTGGTATACTACAAGTTATGGAGACGACCAGGAGAGCGCCCAGACGTAGGCTGCTAGATAGATAGATAGATAGATAGATAGATAGATAGATAGATAGATAGATAGATAGATAGATAGATAGATAGATAGATAGATAGATAGATAGATAGATAGATAGATAGATAGATAGATAGATAGATAGATAGATAGATAGATAGATAGATAGATAGATAGATAGATAGATAGATAGATAGATAGATAGATAGATAGATAGATAGATAGATAGATAGATAGATAGATAGATAGATAGATAGATAGATAGATAGATAGATAGATAGACAGACAGACAGATAGAAACGGCCAAAGTGGCTGAGGTTCGCTAAGAAATGCTTCGCATTTAAAATTAAATGTCGATGGGGTTTGCCATATGCCTTTTCCCCAATCACAACGTTCATCATATTTCTGTATATCTAAAAACAATGTCTCTTTCACGTGAAAGCTGTCCACAAGTGACCTTACAGCACTGAAGGCATGCAAGAAGGATATTTTCACTTGTTGGACTTATTCGTGGCGAATCAGCAAATAGAAACTGTCGCATCGAGAGCGATGGCAGCGAAAACACAGCGCAAAAAAAAAAAGGTGTTATTAGTGCGACCTCCGTATTGAAAAACGACTAGTTATGGTGGCGTTATCCTGTACGTCATCGAGCTAATTGTGCCCGTGGGCTGACGTAACTTCTTCTTTGAAAGACTCATTACCTTTGTTTTTTCGTAAGAAAATTCGGAAGACAGTGGGAAGCGTTGCTGACTTCAGTAGACTTTGAGGACCTGCTCTGGCTGGTGGACAGGGCTCGGGCATCAGCTGCAAGCCACGGCTGCATGGAATAAGGAAGTCACCCACGTCTGGGCGAAGAAAACGCGCGCCTGGTCGGAGAATAAAGTTTAATTCTCTCTCTCTCCCTCTACGTATGTCCCTTTGACCACTAGAGGCAGCTTCCGCTACCACTTACAGGTGGGGAATATATGTCTCAATGATCAACAAAGGCTTATATTTACAGATTAAACCAACTGCAGCCTAAAGAATCAAGATGGCTGACAAACGCAATGGAGCACCAGCCATCCTCTCCAGATCTACTTCCACGAGCCGTAACAGCTGGACTCATGTAATGTTGCATACATAAGGTGCCTTTACATGAGGCGCCTACGAAAATGAAAAAAGCACAAGAGGACAGGACAGCAGGGAAAGAAGAATGGGAAAAGGGCCGAACAGGGGTACAGGAAAAGGCGACTACCGATTTTCCCGGGGGGTGCCGTCTACGTAGAGCGCGGGTCAGAGAGGTGTTTTCTTATGTTTCGTACGAAAACGTTGTGTCCTCTATAGGACATTAAAGGTAAAAAAAAAATCTGGCATGGCCCCAACGCCAACAATCGGGCACGGCTTAAAAGCGTAGGACCATGCGAGGAGGGTGTAGAAACCTTGTTTTAGGTCGGCTCCGTGGTTATTCACCAAATGCTATCCAACGTAAACGGCCCTGCCAGGGCGGTTACGTTGGCTCAACGACACCACCTTCCTATCATCGTGATTTAGAATAATTTAAAGTCTTTTACCATGGGGTGCATGCATCATCAAAAAAATCTTCTTTATAGTCCATGTGGAAATTAAAATCGAATATTATGACCGGCCATATGACTTCCACCATGAAATACAGCCGCGTAGGGAAGTTCACCGTCAGGTACAAAGGCCTGCAGCAATGTATACCTGTACAGTATGTGTGCATAACGTAGGCATTATATTAGGGCACCTTAGTTACATCATAAGTTACAGTCACATGAACGATTAACGCCAAATAATTTCTGTTAGAGCGTGCGAAATTGTTACCCATAGAGCATTGTGCTGACTTTAATGATGAGCGTTTTTAAACAGCTTGTGTGCGGGCTCTCAGTATAGCGTCTTATTGTCGTCCTAATATACAACCACGCAAATATGTTTAAAGCCAGGCCTAATCGTGATCCATATTCATTTTTTTACAGCATGCGAGTGACTTGGCAAAAGGTAGGCCAATCACGGAGGCAGTGCAAAACCACGTTACGTGGTTTTGCACTGCGGGGTAGGAGCCTTCCGAGGGTGGCGGGGTAGGATCAATACATCCACTGAGAAGGAAAGGACGGCTTTCACCTTCGAACTGTCTAAGGTGAATGTATAAGGGACCTTGAGAGTTTTCTCTGTGTGTGTATGTATGTGCGCGTGTTCATGTTTATGGTTCGCTCATGTCTTTATGTAAACAGTATCTCAAGATGTCATTGATATGTCTTTTTACCAGTAGAATAACATGAAGCAATAAGCAATTAATATTGAGCATAACAAGACAATTCTCTTGCCCCTACATCCTTTCTCATGTCCTGTGTCACTTTGGGACGTCAAACACCATAAAACGAACAACCTTGCCGTTTCTCTTTTTTTAGAGGTCATGTTTTTGTAATAAATTGCACTTGATGTTAATATGACAGTAGCCCACACAAACCAAATACGTGTACCTATTGTTGGGTATTTAAGTTCACTAGTGTTAGTAGCCGTACAGAATAGGTTGCGACTATCATGGCGGTAAAGTTGCTAACTTTGTATTACTACTGCCCTGTGGGTAGACACTGTCAGTAGTATGTGTCGTTGTAATAAATTTGCAGACTTTTCAGTTACTACCTGCACCTACTGCTTAGGTAGTCAATGTTGTGACATGCATTTACTGCTTCAAAGTTAGTAAACACCACTGTTTTTAAGAGTGTACCATGAATACATGTACCTACTTTTTACAGTATCCTTTGCGAACTGCGCGAAACACATAAAAATAAACATGAAAAATAGGCTTACAGCCTTTCAACAAGGTTGTACATACAACGTACAATGTAGCTTATTGCTTCTAGGCCATGTTCCTTTCGAAACAAGCACCGGTGGTGCTTAATAATTTGCAAAACTGAAGCCGCTCATATCGTGAACCTGTACGTTGTAAAAAGACAAAAAGAAAAAAAAAATGGCAGAAGGCACCGGTGAGATTCGAACTCACGATCTCCTGTTTACTAGACAGGCGCTTTAACCAACTAAGCCACGGCGCCCACAGTCACGGTCGCATACGAAACGCACACTTGAAGCACACAGTTGCGAGGACGACCTATTTTGTGCGCGTGATATGGATGCAATAAAGGATGGTATCTCTATTCAGCCGCTTCATCCGTTATGAAGGTCACGTATCAAGTACGAGGCGCCCGCGGAAAATGCAGCGAAAGAAGGATTTGGCGACTTCGTCTTCAAGGAGAATGTATTACTCGATAAAGAGAAAGGAGGAGATGTTGGCCGGGAGAGCGTGTCTTCCGCCTCCTGCTATTCACCTGTGTAAGCGGAAAGGACAGATAGTGGTCTCATCTAAACGTTAATGTGCGAAATGTTTGTGTTGAATCGCAACTTGCGGCGTACTTTAGATAATTTATTATTCATAGCTGCCCTTGTTACTGAAGCTATTCGATAGAAGCGTCTCAACGTCGAGTGCATACATGTCGGTGGAAGCCGCGAGTTTGCGCACTACGGGCGTCGACGGTGGTAAACTTTCGTTGCTTTCGAAATACATTATTAGATGATTCAGTTTCCTGGGTGACATTTAAAACTTAAAATATTTTGAATGAGATGCAATATTCCAGGTATGGTCTTGTCATATGCTCTAGAGCTGAAGAATATTTGTACAGGCGTGCTTGTAGAAACAGGCATACAGACGTCAATGCTGGCAGTCCACAAAATATATATTTCAGGAGCCATCTTTGAGGCTGCGTTGGAAGGCGCTCTAAAAAATTACTCGAAGTCCGTTGTTCGATGACGTAGCGAGATCGCGCGCCAATGTTTGCATGCGACGCAATAAGTCAGACGAGCTCATCGGAGATCCATTGTATCAAAACAATTGTAAGTCAAGATGAAGAGAAACCGTAGTATGTAATCTAGAGAATATTTCCCTTGGAGGTGGCTTCGCTGGGTGCTGGGATCAAATTGTTACTTTTTTATTTTCTATTTTTTCTTTTCAATAGAAATTTTAGTACATTTTGTTCTTTTATCTAATTTATCGATTTTGGCCTGCGATACTTAGGTGGTGCATTTTCGCCCAACTCCACTTTAAAGTAGGTTTGCGATCGCCGAGCTCCTCGAATATAAGGAGTTGCTGCAGTCGATGTTTTACTGTGGCGGTAATGCGCTTGATGATTGTCTCGTGAAGATGGTTATGGGGGAGGTCAGCTGGAGGGGAGCGTAGGACATCGCGAACGACCGTAGCAGTGTTAGGGGCAAGCGGTCCAACGGCATGGCCATACATGGTTAACTGGGAAGTAAACCGATGACGACGGAACAATTATACTACGGCGACGAACCAAAGTTCCGAGTTCGGCGACCAGAACTCAGGGAGCTTAATACGGAAACATCGGGTTCGCGTGGTTGTGGCCATGATGATACGGCTTATTGTGTTCAAATGGTCCAAAAACAAGCGTCTTTCTTGGATCTGTACTTTTACCTTTATTCGCGTCAATAAACTCCGCTTAGAGAGGAAAGAGACAAACAACTTGCAGAATAATGCTAAAACTAGCCCGCTCCCACTCCTTGTTGCAGAATAAGTGGAGGATAGATCGTGCAACAAGCATGAAATGGAATATGCTAGACGTTATGCTGGTAGAGGGAAGCCAATGGTGCGTATTGCACAGCAGCAGGGTTAGCTGATGATAAAGTTTTCCACTTGGAGCAAGAAATGGTGCAGGATTGGCCATGGGCGTCGGTAGCGTTTGGTCTTGAGGGGAGCAAAGCCGTGTCGCATCGCAGCGTGGGAGGGGAGCCTTTCCGCGGCTTTTCCTGGGGCAGTGGTGACGTGGCTTGAGGGGGGCAGGTGCCCCCTTTTCACCCCCCTGCCGACGCCCATGGTACTGTACACTTAATATACAGAGGTACACATAGGCGTGCGCAGGGTTCCCCATCACGGGGGGGGCGAAGGTTCATCGCTGCCCCCCCCCCTTGTAAATCAAGGTACGAGGCAGATTTAGCGCCCCCTCCCCTCTTAGGTGACTAGGGGGATCAATGTATGGGGCAGATTTTGCGCCCCCCTTTTAGGTTATTAGGGGGGGGCGGCCGCCCCCCCCCCCCTGTGCGCACGCCTATGGAGGTACAGGCGTTGGTCTGTTACAGTTACAAGATTTGCAGCGAGAGGAGGGAAGTGCGGTCGAAGACGGCTGATTTCGGTGGTGTTATTCAATTAGGTCATACTGAGGTATCGATGGTGTTGGCTCGTATACCACACTGAGAATAGCTGTGGAGGCATAAGCCTTGCAGTATACATACAGGGCCAGAACATGATGGTGGCAGCGGGAAAAGTTATCTGGAACAATGAGCACATGCGCACTCCATCTGTTCAGAAGTTCCCCAATACAGTCGAACCCCTTAATAACGAAATTGCCGGGGAAGCAAGTTTTGTTCGTTATCGTCAATTTCGCTGTCGCCAAAATAGCGAAATACGCACACTAATTACTTCGCACAACGAAATTTATTTAAAGAAGTCTCTTATCTTGCTCTGTTTCACGTTGCTTTGAAGGAGCTTGACGGCTCGAGTCTCACCATTTAGTAAGCTTTGCGTAGCTGCCTCGTCGTCGTGAGCGCCAAGGAAAGTGCGAATGATGTCAAAAGCACCATGAACTTCGCACGAACTTACTTGCCTTTCTTGTGTTTTGTTACTATCCTCACTCTCGTCGTCACTCTTATATACTTTGCGCGCAATCTCGATGATAGTATAGTCACTGAACTCTTCGTGCACGATCTGGTCAGCGACAGCACAAAACAAAGTCCTGCCGGTCAACAGCGTCTTGTTGAACTTGTGGCTATCACCATCACCCTCATCAGACTCATTATTAGCATCATCATCCGACCGAAGGTAAACAGAAATGGTGCCACCGATGCTTGTTGGTGGAAACGTATGTGCCCGACTTGTTGAATGAACGGTGCTGCAATTTTCGAACTTCCTGGTTCGCAAATATCTCATTGGTTGAAAAAAAAAAGGTTGCGGATCACTATGTGAAGCTTTCGTTATTGCGGGAGTGCGTTTTAAAATCTCTTCGCTGTCGAGAGCGGGCAAATGCATGCAACTCAATGGACATTTGCCGGTGACGCCAGATTTCTTCGTTGTCGCGAGAACTTAGTTGTTGAGAGCCTTCGTTATTGAGGGGTTCACCTGTGCTCGGCAAACATCCCCACGACGGCATCCCAACGTTGCTCTCAACGCGAATGTTCAACATTAACCTTCAACTCCGTGACTAAACAAGATACTTCATTTCCAAATGTCCCATTTAGAAGAGTGTGCTACGGCTTGCAATTGGTAACTAATATTAATAATATCTGGAGTTTAACGTCCCAAAATCACGATATGATTATGAGAGACGCCGTAGTTGAGGGCTCCGGAAATTTCGACCACCTGGGGTTCTTTAGCGTGAACCTAAATCTAAGTACATGGGCCTCGAACATTTTCGCCTCCATCGAAAATGCAGCCGCCGCGGTCGGGATTCGATCTCGCGACCTCCGAATCAGCAGTCAAGCGCCATAACTTCTAGACTACCGTGGCGGGGCTGCAATTGGTAACTAAGCAAGCGCATAGTGCGCATGGTGTCTCCTGGATTCATGAAGACGCGGAAGGAAAACAGGGTGGAAATGTGTATGGTGGTCATGTTAACGACAATGTTGGGAGAAAGCATTTGATTTTTTTCTTTTATTAAGACTGCAAGTAAATTTGAATGCTTACGTTTTATCCCATTGTTGTAGCATAGATGCACAGAATGATTCCCGCTGTTCTCCGCGAACAAGAAATCTTGTTTATGTTTAGCCTAGATGAGTGGCAGCTTTTCGATGATTCGTAGGAAGTTCAGTGTTTTGTTAACTGCCATTCTCTCTCGATTGACTTATGCCAACTCCGCGTAGTGTAAGTGCATTTAGAGAATGGCTTAAGCTTTACCCCGCTATTTTAGAACTCAAATCTGATCCAAATTGGTGAAATCAGAAATACAGTGCTTCTGCCGTTCACTTCAAGACGTGGTCCTGTGTGCGGCAGCTGATGAACAAGCACCTCTCAAAGCAGTTTAAAAGTGTTATTCAGTAGGTATTTGTTGTGTTTGATATTGTCCACACAAAAGGTCAGGGTACAGTGTTTACATCGCTGTAGTTGTAAGAGTGCACTGACCAAAACGTTGTAGTTTCCGGTTAAAATAGAATGTTCGCAAGCGCTGAAGGAACCATAATAAGCTTAGTATGTTAGACGAGATGGTTTGCTTATAAAACATGTATGTTGGAATGCTGAGAAAATTTTGAGTGATTCGCGAAGAAATATCAGAATAATTTATTCATTGCAGTCTTTCTTGTAAATTATAAGCCTCGGCAAAGCATTATTAGGGTTCTTTATAAAATGAATCCAGCTACGCTAACTGCACTGGTGGGAGTATACCAGCCGCCGAGGATAAATATCTGGAAAAGAGGATGTCCATTATTGCTGACATTGTCGCAAATCAACGTGTGGGAAGATGAAATACGTCCTTTTTGTTGTATATGGGCAACAAATGTAACGTGTTTTAACACGAAAGTGTTTTATGCTGGGGTCCACCACGGCTCCACTGACGTATTTCCGTCACGGATATGACGTTGTAAAATATAAAGACTAACAGTGGGCAAGGAAAAAAACCAGAAGAAAAAGTTCCGTCACCGGGAATCGAACTTACGACCTATTGCTGCGCAGCGCGAAACGATTTGGCCACGGACGGCACGTTTTTTTTTTCTTTATTGCCTGCTTCGACATACACATCGGAACACAAACACAATCAGAGGTCAAACGTAAGAATACATATTACGTAAGTGCATAAAGTGGGCATGGATAAAACGATCAGCCAAACTATGGCTGACATGTGGTGGCTAAAATCTTTTCATATACATGAGTGGCTCGATTCTCGATACCCATTCAGGTACCGGATCCAAAGATTTGTGTGCTTCCAGGAACCTGCCCACTGATTCACGGAAATACTCCTGTGCCGACCTTGCATCTACATCGACATGACGTGCGGTCATGCAGGCCTTCCATATGCAGTGCAATCCCATGAGCATAACTGCGTGAAATCGGACGCCGTCTTCATTTTCCACAGATAGGAAACGGATTCCTCGCGGGTCTAGGCGAAAGTCTTTTTTAAGCGTTCTTTGCAATATGTCCCAAAAGAACACGCCTTCCCAGCATTCTAAAAAGACATGCTCAATGGTCTCAGGCTTTCTACATATAAAGCAGTGCACACCCCAAGGTACATACATTCCCTTTTCCTCTCTCCATGTTTTAACCTCTAGTGTCCCGGTGTGCAACCTGAAGAAAAAGGACTTGGCTCCTGGAGCAACATACATTCGTTTTACACGCTTCAGGACATCGCTTCCTGGATTGGCACTATACATGGCGCGATACAGAGGCACAGGAAGAAGTACATCGACAAGGTCCTTGTACAACTTCCTTCGTTTCACTTCCGACAAATATTCACACGAAAATCGAGCACGAAAGAATTTATAAGCCGCCACAACTTCCTTCAGGAAACCTAAAACCCCTCCTGCTATAAATTCGGTGGATACAACAAAATCAGGCACACGTTTACTTAGTCTAAGCTGTAGTACAGTACGTAAAAAAGGGTCCTTCACATCACGTAGGAAACAGAACCGGTTCACTACCTGCTTCACCACGGACGGCACGTTCTTCGCAATGCTAACGGCGAGCTATTTAAATACACCAGTTACTGGTGGCGGTACTCAGAGATCGGTGTTACAGCGTGTATTCGTTATCACTAGCGAGATGGCGCGAATGGCTCTTAGAGCGTGCTTTAAAGGTCGTCGCCGTTGCGACGAGCGCCCGCGTCTACAGGGCGTGGTCGCTTGTGCGTGCGCTTATCTCGGGATCGCGGTGGTTCGTACGTCTTGTGTTGAGAGCACAAAGGTCACTTGGCTCACTGTAGCGGCCGCTTTTGCGAAAGGAGCGCGGTGCTCACGCAAAAATAAGTTACAAATGTGACAGTTCGCTCTCATCCTGTGTATGTTCGTTCTGTGCGTCCTTTCTGCTGAAGCAGCGTGTTGGAAGTGTCGAGCTGCTTGCCGTTCTTCGCGTGGTATTACAATTTGTTGCTGTAGCATTCATTCATTCGCCCTTGGGGCGAAAGAATGCACAACAAATGCTCAACTACGTCTGTGAAGACACGTTTCACTTTCCTGTTATACCGATTCCTATGACAGAGGGATCAGCCAGGTTTTTTGAGACGTTCAGGTATTTGCCGAACTATTCATAATATGCGGTTTATCTAGAGTCACATAAAATACAATTGCAGCTATTAGAATCAGTAAGTTCGCTATAAATGTAGCTGTATAGCACTGTAACGTTCTGCAATTGTGTGACCTTGTTTTACAGGTTATGCAAGGTCACTTGGTCTAATTCGCCTAAGATTTCTTTTACGTTGTTAATTTGGAAATGATATGCGCGCTTCATTGTGAAAAACGAGCATTATTATAATATTGGAATGGCGATCCGTTACTGCAAAGTTCCGATGAGCCTGCTCTCGTGCACGTGGGTCTTGTAGTGTCATAACACTTATTTGTGACGTTGCTGTCCGTTTGAAAGCGACATTGCTCGACTAGCATTGGACGCTAAGCTCCCTGATACATCAACTACATGCTGTCGCTGAGTCCCCACGACAAATACCTTGAAATAACTTCGCAGCTTCATCAGCTTGCGCTCGTACTTTCACCATTTCATGTGCAACTTCGCCGCGACATCGCACCCTTTGACATAGGTTCTTCCTGGTGACTATCCCCTCTCGACCTATTCACCAGACTTTTCCACGTTCACAACGGTGCGTTTTATCCTGACATCTCATCCGATTCAGCAGAGTTTAGGCCTAAGCGCTTCAATAGAAATGCACACGCACGCCATCGGTGTCAGCCTTGGCGCCGTTCTTGTTCAACGAAGGGCTCGATTCGATGTATACGTCGTTGCTTTCACCAGTCGTGCACTCGCGAAGGCTAAAACTAACAATTTTGCTAGGAAAAAGAATGCATGGCTGTAATGTAGGCCATAACTAAATTCTGACCTTACCTCTACGATCACCCATTCGACGAGAAAACTCAGAACCATTCGCTGTGCTGCATTTCTTCTTTACAGGAACCTACCGGCCGTGTATAGCTCGATGGGCGCCTCGACTACAAGAGTAAGATATTCGAGTTCTGTGCAGTTCTGGCCGAAAGCACTCTGACGCGGATGCCTTTTGTGGCTTGCCACTAACTGACGCGACTAATTACCCTGAGGCGCCGTTATCCGAGTCGTTCCTTTCTGCCACAAACATGGTTTTGGAGCAGAAGAAGTACCCTTGGATAGTTTTCTAGGCAACATTTCTCGCAACATCCATTTATACCTCTTGCCACACCTACGTTACGTCGCCAAGAACACCGGTTCTCCGTTTGCGATAGCCTTCTATTCTACGGCAACTACCTCACAGGCAGCAGGAAATGGTCACTTGGGATCGCTCGGCATCTTCGTTCGGATATCTGTGCAGAGTTCCGGGATGACCCACAGTGTGCGCATGCAGGAATGCTAAAAACGCACCCATGACTACGGCTTGTTTATTACTGGTGCAGTATGTACCGATTCCTCCGCCATTATGTACGCTCCTGTCTCGCCCGCTAACACCGCAAGGATCCTCCTCGTTGTTCAGCCGGCCCCCTGCAACCTTTACCTTACCCTATACAGGCATATGATCGCGTACGCATCGATCATTATGGCTGTCTACCGAGCACTTCACACGGCAACCAACGGATAATTGTGGCCATCGACTATCTTACGCGTTATGCAGAAACTTAACATATGTCGAGCTCTTGTGTACGTGATGTTGCCTGGTTTCCCCTGCGCCGCATCATACTTCGCAATTGGGCTCCAAGAGAATGTGCCATCGTGAAGGCAAAGATGAATGACAGGTCGCGACATGAATGTTCATGACACGAGCGCGTAATTTATCTGATGTCATGACTGAGCTTCGGCGTAGTTTGTATTCGGTGAGTAGCGGTTGTATTATCCTGTCAACTCTCAAGCGTATTTTCTATCATCGTGGCCTCAGAAATAAATTCGCTGACAGCCTTGGGCGGCAGGGGCGTAGCCAGGGGGGGGGGGGCGTTCACCCCCCCCCCCCGAAATTTTTCAGTTTTGCTTGCGTATATATACATGCGCACATACGAAGGCACGCACGAACATACATAAAGTATGGTTGAACCCCCCCCCCCCCGAAAAAAATTTCTGGCTACGCCCCTGTTGGGCGGGTTGCGTACAAGTCCGGCAGACAGTCATGGCTTTACTCCCCGTATCAGGAAGTTAATCTTTCCTCAGATGTAGGCGGGTCATTTATTCCCATACCGATGTTCTCGTTCGGCAGCTGTACACGGGCCTCTAGTAGGGTTTCGGCTCTTTCCTTACGGCCGTTGCTCGTGAAGGTGTCCAGGAATGCGGCGCGAAAATGTTCCCAGGTCGTCAGCGTGGCCTCTCAGTTCTCGAACCATGTCCGAGCGGTGACTTCCATGCCGAAATAAAGGTGCCATAGCTTGTCTTCACTGGTCCAATTGTTGAAAACGGCGATCCGGTCGTACCCTTCAAAGCAGCTCTCCAAGTCTTCGAATGATGACTCGCCGAAGGTTGGTGGCTCTTGGTGTGACGTAGCTCGATCGATGTAGGGGACACTGGGGCGGTCATCGTTGCTGTCGAGGTCAAAGTCTTGTGTTGCCTGGTGTTTTCGGAAAGTAGCCCGTGCTGTGGCTGTAGTTTCTTCTGCCTGCGGCTACATCGACCATCTGCGATGTCTTTTGCGTCTTCTCTGTGGCTTGGGTTTTGATCACGGCTACGCGTGGGTGTCCTGAACATGAAGGAACCCGCACCTCCGCCAGGTGTCACGCGGTCGTGACGGCGAATCAGACAGCACTCCGGCTATTAAATACGAAACTCTTTATTGGGCGAACTTGTGAGCGGAAAAGTTAAAGGTCAAAGTAGAGAATTCACGCTGTACAATGATAGCGGCGAGAACAGTCGTCGGCAGTTGAGTAACTCGATCTCCGGTAAGGCGCGTCGCCGATTACACATTTGCAACGAAGATTCCAGCATTATCGTTGGTGGCCGCGTAAATTTCCAAGTAAACTATAGCGTTCACATAGCGCGCTCACGCTTATCAGAACAATCTAAAATAATCGGGAATGTTTCTAGACATTTTGGCGCGACGCGGGCAGGGCAGAGTTTGCACGTGTAACGAGTCGGTTACATAAAAATATGAAAAGAAGCATGCGTGGCCTAATATAGGTGTCATGTCTGTGCAAAGTCAATTTTGGTTGCAGGGTTGGCTATCTGTTTTCATAACAATATAATAAACCTTACATATGGACCCCTATGACACACCAAGCTATAATCAAGCGTTGTCCGACCACTGAGGAATTCGCCGAGAAGCGCTGCTTACGCTTCGTTTCGGTAAAAGAGACGTCTGTTCCGTGACGTGACTGCCGACGTTACGTCAGACCATAAGTTACTCGTTATTCTAAATGATAGTATTTGTTGTTGAATAATGAAAAACGCTAGTCTTAATACCACTTCTGTTAAAATTTGACTACGAATTCGTCGATGAAGTTAAATGGCATGGAAACTTTTGGCCACGTTTAGCTTGAGTTCTGGCTACTTTTTTAATTGACCCAACGGCAACACTGACGAATAGCGACTCATCGAGTTTCGCCATGACAGCACCAGTGCAGTGTCGTTGATCAACAGTGCACCATGTACTCGTCTACACGATGCGAACACGCTAATTGCAGAAACACTTCTGTCTGCCTATCACCGTTTGGCTGTTTCTAAAAAATATGGCGTAGTCAACATCCAACCGCCCACTTCGCATAATGTCTGTTCCCAGATTGCGTGGCAGCTGCTCCTATTTACTGAGGTAGCAATTATTGGACGCTTTCGACGTGTTATTGCCGTCGCATTCATGTTCCATATAAAGTACAAATCAATAACGTCGCTCCGCGCATCGCATGCTCTATGCGCGAGTAACAGGGCGCGAGCGCTGGAGACGAACGCGGCTGAAGCAGAGATCAAATGACCCGGACAACTCCATCGCACGAAGGGAAATGCGATAGCGTCCGACGTGAGAGGCCTGCCGTCGATAGCTCCTCAAGCAGAGAGGAGACGCGCCGCCCGTCTTTCGTTGGGCGAAGGAACATGAAAGGGCGAAGAGGGAGGAGGAGAGTGCCAGCGTCGCTTGCGAAGCAACTGAACCAACTCGCCCAAAAAGAATTATTAATGAGAAGCAACTGCGACGTTTGATCACAAGGACGCGGTCGTAAGAGCCGATGGGGGGGGGGGGCGCTATCGCGATAAACAAGCAACTAACAGACAGCAAACGGCTCGTATACCCTGCTAGGTGCAGTGCGCTCGTCGATTCCTTCGAGTTGAGACGACCGCACGAAAACCGCTTCGCTCCCTGGAGAGGCCATATTCACTTACAACAGTGTTTTGTAGAATAACCTGAAATAAGCTCCAAAAGAGTTAGCTGCTAGCCTTACTTCGTATAATATTCCACTTTGTTGCTATCGCGTTAACTGCTTCTCCCTCGAGGTGAAACTGTGATTTTTTTAACTTACAAAGCGCAAATGAAACAGAGACGTGCGGGAAACGATGCAGTAAACTCAGGCGGACGCCTCCACCCATCCCCGAGTATCCCCGAGTCAAGGTCGCCACCAGTAGCACCTCCATCGGCGAGCTAGAGGTACGTTCTCCTTATTTTAAATGCGAAGCATTTCTTAGCGAACCTCTGGCACTTTGAGCGTTTCTATCTACGTATCTATCTATCTATCTATCTATCTAGCCGCCTACGTCTGGGTGCTCTCATGATCGCCTCCTTAACTTGGTGTAGCCCAAAATTTGCATGGGAGGGTAAGAGGATCTGACGAATATGATTGCCGGGTCATGACATGACTAACGTTAAAATCCTGTCGCGTACGTCGTCAAACCCTTTCCACTAGACACGTGTGGCACATACCTGTTTACCATGGGCCGCGGTGTACGGGTATGCGCCACAGGTGATTGACAGTTTATATCTACCCAGGAACGGCGAGAACAGACATTGGTTACTTAAATGCTTAAGCGTTAAGGAAAACCAACATCGGCAGCATTGACTCAACGAATAGAAAGAATGAAAATTAGGATCCCAGCAGGAATCGAACCCAAGAATTCTGCGTGGCTATCAGGTATTCTACCACTGAGCCACGTCAGGTCTATAAACTGGTTTGAAAAAAACAGCCTACGCAGGCGTAATTCGGTACAACGTCAATTGTGGTTGTGGTGCTGGCTATCTAATTTTACAAGAAAGCAATAAACGCTACATGATACTCCTACGATATGTATTCCTACGATACAGGCGTCGTATCAGATTAACGTCTGTAGTTCCAGTGCCGGCTCCGCTTTTATAGCAGTCTAATAAACATTACGTTTGTATTCCTATAATTCAGCAAGCTATATTGAAGCATTGCTCGACCCCGGAGGAATACATTAACGAAAGTTACATGTGATATCCACATCACCACACCGTAAAGTGCACTTCGTCCACCAGAACGGCGCAGTGTCCTCTTCATTTCTTACGAGGCTGGGCGATGGCCTCATGCTGACCGAGGATGATGCCAGATTGATTGACAGCCGCTTTGTAGATTAGGTTACGTAGGCCACACACACCCATGTAGTCTACGAACACGACAAGCACCATCCACTGATGTTGGTCTACGTAACACTATCCAGGCCTACCAGCCTCGACGGCCTGAACCTCACCAATGCGATGGGTGGCTTCAGGTTCCGACATGCCGCCGGCTCTGTCGACAGACAATTTGTCGACGAAATTAGAGTTACTGTATATGCTACCTTTAGGTAGCAGAGTTGCGCATCTGTCTTCCAACGCCGCCAGCAACCATGCATTGCGGAGAAGTTGCCGCTTGGGCCAATTTTTTTATTTCTCGACGCCGCCGCTTCAGCGAACTGAATTAACACTATAGCCATCGACAGCGAATGTTTATCGCCGGTCTTCGACACGCCAGACAGGTTAATCGGTGACACAGTAGGCATGTCGCCTGCAAAAACGAAGTGCGACTTCACCGCATAGCTGTGGTTGCTAGCCGGACCTATGCGCTACTCTGCTACCTAAAGGTGGCATATACAGTGACTCTAGACGAAATGACAGAGGCATCCACGAATTCCAGCAGCTCTACTATACCACATACTTCACTACACATGGACCCCTCGACACCACGATCACGACCGGATACTATAACAAGTCATGACCAGCTGCTGGTGCTCACTGATCACGGTGATGATGCCCTTGTTCAAGAACTGTCAAGAACTTCTTGCACACATGCACACGGGTTCGTGAAACGTGCGTGCGTTCTCGGGACACGTATAAGCACTACGTATCAGCTTACCGCTACTGGTGTTGGTAATACCCACGTTGCATACGTAACCGTAAACAACTGGTTATATAACACATATGCGGCTCTGCAACATATATATGTGTGCGTATAAAATTTATACAAATCTTTAGCGTCATTTTGTAACGTGTCGCTCAATAAAAAAAAGTTACGCCACCGTCCCCTACCCGCCGCATGCTTCGCATAACATCGACTCCCATGGTACGTGGGATCTGCCGAATTTTTTTCTTGTTTGCTTGCTCCTTAGTATGGCTCCTACCCGCTATGGAGGATTGGCCAAGAAGCCGCCGGTTAATGTTAATGTAAACATTCAGACAACGGCAGCGCAAGGGCAAAATCCACATGTTTAGGAGTAAAATATCGCAATTTTAGTCATGAGGAAACAATACCTAAATAAATAATTAGATAAATAAATAATTGCAATCCATTCGGAAATAATAAAAAAATAATAATTTTCCTCTCACTCAGTCCAATCACATCTGCTCCTCGTCTTCCATATATATACCGCAATACTTCACTTCCATAATATGGTCCACGTTCTCGCACTGTCTCGCGAAATTGTTCTTTCCACGAGGCAGTTACTTTTTTCGAATACAACTCTTTCAAAACTCTTATTTTCGTTTTGTTTTCATGCGATCCGCATGCATTCCACTGGGGCATCATACTTGATGAGTACAAGCAAACATAAGAGAAACTTTTTCGTACCCAGTAGGATGCGGGTGCATGAAAAAGCAGTTATTCATATTGAATTCCAAATTTCCGGTTCTTATATATTAGCCTAGCTTTTTTCCGAATCCTTCTCGAATCTCCCTCGATCTTCTGCAGTGTGTATGCGTCCACCGGAGAGAAAACTAAACAAATTTTCCAGACTTAATGAAATTAAGGTGTTACCCAGCTGAACAGGCCACTTTTACCTTTATGCGTATATACATATCCACATAAGATTGTTACTTTTTCTTGAATTATTATTGTTTCTGATAAGGCTTCATTTTTTCTACCTTTTATCGTGCACTCAACTTCATTCCGCAGTTCGTAATTATTCTATTTTGCAAAATACCCTATCCTTAATGTTTATATAACGTCATAAAGCCACACAATTCTTGGCCAGTCTCCCACAGTGGGTATGAGCCACATCGTTTAGGCGAGAAGACTGCGTTTCTGGACTGTCGACAACGTCAGCTGGCCTTGCTGCTTCCGAAAGACGTACCGGTGAGGGTTCTGTCAGATTTATTCCGTTGGTGGTTACGTAGAAAGTATGCCCTATGCGCTTACGGTACAAGTTTAGCATATATCGGTAACTTGCTATCTCTCTTGTCCGTGTATAAAAGATGAAGTTGCCATTGAAAGGTTATGAGTGCGATGTCAAAACCAAGGGCAACGCTGCTTTCAGTATAAGCATGCGCGGTCGCATATCAAGTCACGCCAGCTTAATTTTTCAGTAGCTGAAGCACAGAGGAAAGTAACCATTTAATAATTGTTGGGGTTGGACGCCCCGAAACAAAGATCGATTACGAGAGATGACGCAGTGGAGGGGTCCGGAAATTTCGACCAGCTGCGATTCTTCACCGTGAACCTAACTCTTAGCACACGGGCATGTGGCATTTCGCCTCCAACGATCATGATACAGGCCTGTGTAGCGGGCAGGAATCGCGGCTTCAATTCGTTCCCGCAACCTTCGGGCCAGTATTCAGTCACCATAACCATAGACCACCGTAGCAGGTAAAAGCAACAATTTGTTGCCGATGACAACAATAATTCATAACGAAAAGGAAAGCCACAAAGCGAAGGATTAAGCACATTGAAGTGATAAAAGGTATAGTATACAAAGTTCAAAGGGAGCACTGAATGAAAAAAAAATATTTTACTATTACGATTCAGCTCGCCGTGATTATTAGACGTACTAGCATGCTATGTTTTCAAGTTTTAGTGATGAAAAGTTTCCATCGTCTTTAATGCATAAAGGAACATCTTAGTACAAGAGATTCTACAACTGAGAAAGTAAGTCGGTTCCATTACCTTATTTTTCTTAAGAAAGAAAGCTGAATAGGGTCTATATATTGAATATGTATTCACTAATCATGTATGTGTTCATGACCTTTACGTGCTGATGTGTAGTAGGGCTATTTATTGTATATGCCACGGGGAATATTAATATAAAAATGATATACGCTGTGTAACAGCTTTAGTCGACATGACGCTTTTCAGTGATTCATAGATTCTCACCTTACCATCGCCTTAAATTTCGTTGCAGTAAGCGGCCTGCCATATATAGGCATATCAAGTGAATATCTTGCCGCCATATACTGAACTTTCTCTAGTCTTTCTTTGTAAGTTACTGCTGAAGGGTCCCAAAAACAGCACTCTTATTTAAGCACAAATCTTCGGTGTGATTTATATAATAACTCCTGGATTTGATGTGGAAACGCACGTGTGTTTCTTCGTGAAAGTGCTAAGCTCCGACAAGTTTTAAGTACGGTATAACCCACATGCCTATTCCATGATAAAGATGGCCAAAATTAAGCTCCTAGGTATTTATACTCATATACCATTCGTACTAGACGGCACCTTATCATCTATTGAAATTTGCAAGAATTTTTTTTCCTGCAGAACCTCATGCAACCTGTTTCCTTAATATTCAATGTCATTTCCCATCGCTCACGCCCCGTGTGTTTGGCACATAAGACGTTTTCAATTACGAAGCAGTCACTTTCAGAGGTATTCTCACGGCATAATATTCAGTACTCTGCAAAATACAGTAATACCTCGCTAACTCGAACTCGCATATCTCGAAAAATCGGCTAAGTCGAAGTTTTCCGCGGTACCGAACAATTTCCCATAGGTGCAATGTATTTATTGCCCTTTATCTCGAAGTATTTCCGTGCCCACTTTCGGTTATCTTGAAATTTCGACTGAGAATGGAACCAAAAATTCGCCGTCGAACCGTTTCACAAAATACTAGCGGCAAAATGTCATACGTTTGACAAGGTTCGCGCGAGGCTGCCGCGTTTACGACGAAGTGGACACTATACCCGAATGTAAAGTCGGAACCTAGCGGCATACCAACTCTGTCGAGCAACCCTGTGTCACGTCATGTGACGCTATAGACGTGCACATAAGCAGGCCCTGCAAAATAGCTCGGGTCGTACACGTTTTGTTTACCGTCGGAGATGCGATTTCGGCATTTTATTTACGCAAGGCACGTCGCGCGGATTTTTTCGTCGGCCGTGCGATGTGGTGAGGATAACGCCACCAAAGCAAAGCAAGTCACTGATGCTGCAAAGAAAGGTAGCCCTAATCAAAGAAACGGATTCGAGGCTCGGAAGTTTCCGGACGTCAAAACGGCGCTGAATGTGTGGCATCGTGCGAGAGGAGCCCCTTCCAGTCACATCGACAGATAAGGCCGATTCTCTAGACTTAGCGGTGGGCTAAACTGACCTAGCCTGCAACATGGGCTGGTTTGACCATTTTCTTAAGCCAAACAACATGGCGTCACGCACAGTGATCGCGGCAGCGTCGACGCAGCTACTCGAGGGGTGACGACATCCGCCGAAACAAGAAACATGCTTCGCTTGATGCGAAATAAATTTGAGTGCAGCGGCGCGGATGATCGGCACATGCGATGTGTTAAGCAACTCGAGAAAGCTTTGCTAGGTGCAAGTACTGAGAGGCAGACCAGCCTTAGTCGGTCTCTCTGCACTAAATAAAAAGGCAGTGCCGAAAAACACAGCTGGTTAATAGCGCTTGTATATCATTATTTTTCTTCAAAACCTTTACAAAGAGCCAGTTAGGCGCTCCTGTTAAGAAACTGGTCAGTAAAAATAACGTTTCTAGATAGAACTGAACTTCTCAATGGAATTTGCCCAACTTTGCTTATCTCGAAAATCTGCTTATCTCGAAATTTTTTCTGGTTTTTACTACTTCGAGTTAACGAGGTATTACTGTAGCCTAATATGGGATCGTAGGTTTTCAGTAATGTCATTATTATAAAGCTAAAATGAAGGGGTCACAGAACTGATTCCTGACGTACCACTCACGTGAAGTCGTTTAACGCAGATCGCTCGCCCTTTACGACTACATATTGTCGTCTCTCGCGTAAATATTCAGCGATCCATGCCGTGACTTGAGAGTTAATCTTAGAACTGGTTAGTTTTTGCAGTAACGAGTACTTCGAAACTGTATATAACCCTTTTTAAAGTCGACAAAAAAGCTGTCGTCCAGTGATTTGTCGTCCGCCGCTGCCGCTAGTACATGTGTGAACTCTAAAAGGTGTTAGACACAACTAATGAAACCAACATACAGTTAAGACCAGGAGAACCTGGGGGACATCATTTCTCGTTTTTTTTTCAATTTAGTGCGAAGATCTTTACCTCTACCGAAAGGAATTAAAGTGGACGAAAAATAACCCGGTGATCTTGCAACGAAGAAAAGGGTGATTTTTCGCCCACTTTTATTCCTTTCAATATAGGTCAATATCAGTGCACTACAGTAAAAAATAACAACAAATAATGTCCCCTACGCTTTCCTTGCTTAACTGTCTCTTGGTTTCATTAGTTGCATCTAACAAAGAATCGAACCCCTCGAACAATCCCCCTTCTCTCGTACTCTACAAGTTGTGTGACGCACGGTAGTGTCTGTCTAAATCGGTGCTGATTTGAGCTAAATAAAGAATTGCTATCTATATATTTGACCACGGATGTATATAAAACGTGTTCCAGAATTTTACTACACACAGACGTCAGTGAAATTGGACGATAGTTACTTTTTTAAAGGCGTTTATTGAACGCTGGCGTAAGGTTCAACGATTAGCTCAAGCAGCGAGCACGAGAGGCGTCCACGAGGAATGCACGGTAGAGGCTAACCCACTGGATGGTTCTTGAGAGGATGCCCCACTGTAGCGTTACTCTTCTCTTCACTATCAACGCTGCGCGGGTCGGACTTATGCACAGAAGCAGCCGATGCCACTTTCGAATCAGTTGAAAGAGAAGTGCGTTATCAGGAATTTTGAAAAATAACTTTTAAATGAAGGGACACTGTAGGAGAGCAAGACTTCAACATAAGTGTAGCTAAACAAGCTGGACCCACGGCTTTCACACAGTTTAAATCAAGAAGCATTAAATTAGCGCCCCGAGCATCCATCACTCTGTTAGGCGTGGGCGTGGATTCGTATGTCGACAATTAGATCTCCGAGAGGTTGAACAACTTAGACTTTATGGGCCGTCGCAAATGACAACATTGCAACTGGTCAAAATAGAAATTGAAATATTGCCTTTGTTATTTCATGATATATGTTTCCAAAGTTTCTTCGAGTTTTGCTTTACTTCACCTTATATTGATTCAAAGTAGGCTGATTCTGTTTCGAATGTAGCAGCGTTTACATCACGCTTTGCCAGTTTTCGTTTACATAAGTGTTTCTGTGTAGAGTTTTGTTTGAATGAACGATAAATTATTTGCCTACGCTTCACTAAAAGGTCCATTTATATAGTTTACCACCGCTTACTTCTATTGCTCCTTTTAGTCAACACCCGTGACGGGAGAAATTGATTTCGCGGCTCAAAAATTTTGTGCTTAAACAGAACGCAAAGCTTTTGTACCGAACACTCAACCGCAAGCGTTTCAAGCACAATGAAATGTGCATTAAGTAAAGTACTGCTTTCTGGGATATTAGCCTTGATGTAATTGTACTTGCGTCGGCTGCTCCACTTATAATCACTTACATGCTTCATGTTTGTTTCTCATAGAACGACGTCATCATCACTTACCCCTGGTAATACTTCAATGATCTGGACTATTTCTACCGTACTTGTAAAAGAAACGCCAGGCCTGCGCGGAAAGCGCAGCACAGTCACAGCGAAAGCTGGAAGAGCGACATTTCTAGAGCCCGTTGTAAACTATCTTGGGGCTACTAATGCAAGTACACTAGCAATGTACCCACTACGCCATAAATCACAATATTTGTGATGTTGGGAAGCACCTACAACGCCATTATTCGTCATTGTGCGCAGAAGCGAGGTTCCAGCTACACTTATGTAAGGCATTATGTGCGCTTCGTTTACGTGACGACTGATGATGATGAAGAATTGTGGCTCAGCCCTTTGTAATGGGTTGGAAGCATTAAACGGCACACCAGTTACGTAATTCGCATTTTGTGACTCCCGGTCGATATTTCACTCTCCCGCCATGCAATATAACATAAGTTGACGTGCGAAAGAGAGACAGAGAGATGGGGGAAGAATTTTATTGAGACCCTGATGAAATGGATGATGGGCTTATGGGCTTCCTTGGCAACCAACGCAAGTGCACTTGCGAGGAACTCACTACGCTATAAATCATCATAATTTCTGTGAAGTAGAGAAGCAACCACTATGCCATTTTTCGTCATTCAACGGAGAGCCGTGGTACCCGCTAAAAACATGTAAGGCATTATGCGCACTTTGTTGGTGTTGTGCCTGATGACGGTGAAGAATTATTGCAGAGCCCCTTGTAATGGGTTGGGAGCATCCAACAGCCCACTCATTGCGCAATTCGCATTGTGTGACACCTGGTTACAGAATTCGCGTTGTGTGGTGCGTGGTTGTTATTTCACTCTTCTATCACACTAAATTACATAGTATGTTAATGCGGTTCCTTCCTTCCCGACATGAAGTCTGTATAGGTTCTTTTTGCAATGCAGTTTCAAGCACAGGCATGGCCCTGCGGTATAACACTGGGCTCCCACGCCGAGGGCCCAGGTTCGAACCCCGTTCCATCCTGGAAATTTTTTTCTTATTTAGTTCTTTTTTTCTTATTTCGAGCCATAGTGGCCACGGACACCGGCGGCGGTGGCGGACAACTACGGCGCCAAAAACGGCCGTTGAAATGATCTCATAACAGCTTTCGCTGTAAGACAGTGGCCACGTATCTGCGTGCTTCGCTGCAAATGTCGTCAACAGACGATAGTCTTCAGTCGGCCGTACTACATGAGTCCTGGTCTCATCCGCGGCCACCCGTGATGCTGTTCTCCCTGCGTTTTCTGAGCATGTCTTAGATTGGGTTGTATTTCATCAAGAGGCCATTAATGTCTTGCCTTGCCTCAGACAGCGCCTCCTCTATGTTGAATCGGCCGCATCTGGCAGTGGCATCGGGAAACATAAGCTTGTGCAGAACCCAGGGCCACTGCTAGGTGGCACCACCATATCGTCGGCAGAGGACTTTGTCGTGCATAGCATTGCATTTTCGGCGCAGCCTAAGAAACACTAGGGTCTTAGGAATTGCGTATCTATATATTTTCTCGCAAAGGAACACACCACCTAATACTTACTTCTTGGATGAGGGCGCCAAAAGACAAGGACGAAGGGAAGAAAGACACACACAGAGCGCCAGTGTGCGTGTCTTTCTTCCCTTCGTCCTTGTCTTTTCGCACCCTCATCCAAGAAGCATGACAGACCAACAAGCTCGCATTGCTACCCTGATCTAACACTTAAGTATTGATGTTGTGCCTCAGATATGCGTAATATTTGTTTTTTGAACGGCAATGTTCACAAGCATGAACGCAGCTACCAGTTCAAGATGCCTGGGCGTTCAGAAAGTGCTTAAACTTTGGCCGGGTGGATGATCGTGTCACAGACAGACAGACAGACAGACAGACAGACAGACAGACAGACAGACAGACAGACAGACAGACAGACAGACAGACAGACAGACAGACAGACAGACAGACAGACAGACAGACAGACAGACAGACCAAAATTTCTGCGTTCAAATATCCCAAGAAAGACTATAGTCTTTAAAAGACCGCCGATATATCTTCCTCGGGTAGGTTTCAACACAGTCTGTCTTAATGAAAGGAGGTTCATAAAATCGGAAATTTCAGAGCTGAAAATAAGGGAGCCTCCAAATGCTGTCGGTTGTTCATTCAAGTTCACATTAGGCAGAATAAGGTGCCCACCAACACTGACGTAATCAGATGCGATCTTTGTAGCCATAGCAGTGAAGTGACGAAGTTCACCAAGTGAACCGGTTGCCTGCTGATGAAAGGAGCAGACTGTTTGTGATTTACCTGTCGAAGGTTTCAAGTGGCACCAACAGCTTCAATCATATCATCTCCAATCTTAATGCGTCCAGGAAATCTATTCCTAAGTGTTTTCTGAGCCATGGATAGAAATTCTTGTACCAGAAAGCAGCTCATGCCGAGCAGAACCTCTTATATAGGCAGCGGCCCGTTGACAAGCTCGACCTGCTAAGAACAAAATGTCCTGAGGAAGGGAAGAAAGACGCACACAGAGCGCCAGTGTGACCAAGTTATGGAACCTCTGGGCATCCAAACGTTATCATCGCGTTTCATGTATGTCGTGAGCTATCGGATCTAAGCCTTTACTAGTTGTTTTCCCGTATGTCTTTACACTGAGCACACACAGTTTGCTCCATTATAAAGCGGTCTTTTGCACTATAACTGTCAAGACTGAACCTAAAATTTATTCGCTTTTAAGTGCCTAGTAGCGATACGTACTTTTTTATCTAGTCCTATTTATGTGCACAATGTGCAAAGTCATACGCTGACGTCTACGTTTTATCCGCACTGTTGATTGATTAACTTCAGGATTCATTGGCATCACCTTTTTTTCGACTCACCCCTGATTGGCTGCTAAAAGGGAGGCTGACCCTGTTATGTAAACATGAAGTATACCTAAATTAGTGATGTAAATATAAAATATGCATGCGAAATGTGCCAGTTGCGATATCCTACGTTGAACCGCAAGTACTATAGGCACGCGTTCTAATACGAGCAGTAACATCAAACTCAAGAAAGACGTTACATAACGACTGAATACAAGAGCGATCACAGAGAATGTGGAAGGCGATGTGCTGTTTTGTGTCCGAAGTGAGTGATATGCTTACGTTGTGAGTGATATTTTTTACAGTGTAGTGCTGGGCACATCCCGGCACAAACGCCGATAAGCTTATATTCATAACACTATAATGTTTCTGGGTGCGGAGCACTTTAAGGACCCGGGTTGTCGTCCATCGTCTCTGTCGAATAGTCAGGCAGTGGTCAATACAGACCTAAAAGATGGCTAACACTGCTAAAGATCAGTCCAGGCTAAACTGACAAGGTATAAAATATCAGCTACAGAAATAACCAATTAATCGCAGTAATTTACGTAAAATCGCGGCAAACGCTTCTGACGCATCAGACCTCGCAAGAGAAAGCACCCCGTCTCAGCAGACGCGAAATTGTCAAGGCAATCGCTGGGTTCTCCGTGCTACGCACTTCCTCAGGTTTCACGGTAGTCAAGCTGCGCTATGCGCGGAATTTAGAACTACACCAGGGCCAACACAAGAACGACGTTAGCGCGTGCGGGATTTGCAACTGCACCGAGATCTACACAAAAATCTACATTAGTTGTACTTTTTTTTACTGATGTCCCACTCGCAGGTTTCGGCGTAGGAACGCCCATCCTTCAGCCAGTATGTCTGAGCAGGAACCAACGGCCGCAAAGGAAAAGAAGGCGCACGAGAAGGACCGCCGTGCTTCCACAGTCGGCAAGCAGCCGACCAAGTTATCGCGAAAAAAATCCGTCTCCGCTGCCCGTGTCTCGGAGGCACCCCAAGAAGAACAATCGAGAGAGGCAACAGCGGTGGATGTCGAAATGGCCTCGAAGAGCTCGTCCAAGAAGAGACGTCGAAAGTCTTACGCACTTGCACCAGAGAACCGCCGTCGTAGCCGATCAGCGGACATTGCCAATGAAAGCACACTGCTGAGCTCCGCGATCAAGATGAAACACCCCGCAGTGTGCGCAAAACGCGAGCCTGCGATGACCGTAGGCACGAGCGACTATTCGACGTCTGTTCGTCACCAGTCATCTGCTGCAGCTCCGAAGACACCGCAAGCCACCATAGACGAGCTGACAGCAGCAAGCACCAAGATACCGCTTTCGATAAAAGCAGAAAAGCTGACGCAACCCAAACAATCTGAAGGCTACGGGATTAAAACCGAAGAACTTCGGGTGCCAGGAGTGCCCAGAGGTTCAGCTACGTCGGCGCCTCCTTCTATGCCTCCCTCTGAAGAAGCCGCCTCCACACCATTAGACGCTGCAAAAGCGGCCAACGGCTACGCCACTGCAGTTCGAGCCTCGTCGTCAGCGGTCGCGACGGTGCCTTCTCTCCCGCCTCACAAAGAGGTTCTCAGCGTGGCATCACCGCAGGACACCGCAGTCGGCGGCGGCACTGATGCCGTCATATCGTCTCCGTCTGCCTCTCGGGCCTTGACTTCGCGAGAAAGGCATAGGAAGAGCCCTACCCTGAGTCCCATTTCACTCCGCCTGGCATCCTTTGACTTGGCCGCCATGGTGAGTGTCCTGCGCAACGTTCCTTTGCACATCGTGCATAAACGATGCCGAAGTGGTAAGAGTATCTTCAGTGCCATAGTCACAAATGTCTGAATCGCACTGTGGAAAGCGCAGGTGGCAGTTCCTATGCTTGCGGCACTATGGCCTGCACAGTTTTTCGAGAACCACCTACTCCGTACGCAGAATCTGAGTGAATGTACACATCTTCTAGCAAACTGCGCAGCAGACAGGACACAAAGAAGGAACGAAAGTTACAGACATGTAGTCATGTTATGCCATGCCAATTTTGGTATACATTCCATTAACGAAACGGGCAGGAGACCACGAAGTCGTAAGCCGCTAGATAGATAGATAGATAGATAGATAGATAGATAGATAGATAGATAGATAGATAGATAGATAGATAGATAGATAGATAGATAGATAGATAGATAGATAGATAGATAGATAGATAGATAGATAGATAGATAGATAGATAGATAGATAGATAGATAGATAGATAGATAGATAGATAGATAGATAGATAGATATGTTTAAAGTTGCAGAATTTTGCTGGGAAATGCTTCGCATTTATTTCCCGCTGTGAATAGCAGATATCTTTGCTCTATTCTCGCCGGTTACTGCATTCGAAAGTGCAGCAACCAGGCATTCTTCGATGCCTACAGGCTTGCGATTTACGTCAAAACGATTCCGCGCCGTTCGCATTTCTTTATCGCATTAGTACGCTCGCGTGCGCCTGCAGCCAAGTTAAACTGCCGCTATGTCTTTGCTAATCAGTTAGAGAACAACAGTATGCTTCATTCGGGCTCTAAAAGCGCACGCAATGCGTAAAACATGCGTTACTCCGCGTAAAATGAACACCGCGCTGCCGCAGCTTCAGCCGCGCTGGATCAAATATGACGGCGGGCCGGACGGTCGCGGTACTTTTCCCGTTCCACTGATTTTACGCTGGCCTAGGACGCATCGATGCCAAAACTGCTAATTTTCTACTACGGTAGTATATTCTAGGGACCGTAGTTTCTACAGCGCGACTGGAACGCGGACGGGGGGAACACGCAAACACACACCGCCGCTTGCAGGGTGGAGACAGCTTTTCACCCACTACGCGCCGCGGTTTCTTGGCGGGGAGCCATATTGGTTCTAAAGTGTCAGGCGGAGTGCAGTGGCTAGAGCGGGGACGGTGCTGCAAAGGCATTGGTTTTTAAGTTATTAGATCAGCTGTTTGACCGCTATGACAAGCAGCTGTGTGCCAATGTGCACTGATAAACATGCGAAAAGCCTTTGGATGTTTCGCTTCCATCGCAATTGCGATCGATGAAAAAAAATCGGAGGCGCGAGTGAAACTCGACCGCTGGTATCGGACACACAGCACCAAGATATGCGAGAATATAGGATGCGACCGTGAATTTTTATCACTGGCCTTGGTTAATGATATTGTTGAATTCATGGACGAATTAAATACTTGTCTCGCTATATATATATATATATATATATATATATATATATATATATATATATATATATATATATATATATATATATATATATATATATATATATATATATATAGCTGCATAGCATAGCAATTTTTTGAAGCTGCAATTACACAGAGCTGTTAAGCTTTTTGTTAGGCATTACAGAGTGAACAGAAACTTCGCCAAGCTTGCATATGCATACTTTAGCCAATTTTAGCTTTGATAAGCCTAGTTAAGACAAGTTAGTCATAGTTCAGTCTAATACGCATAGTGAAGCAAATCAATACTAACGGATGCCAATCATTACTTATCGTACTGATCGATACCATTTAAGCCGCCGGAATAAGCCATGTTAAGCTTAGAAAAAGCCTCATAAAGGTAGTATATCCCGGCCTAATTAACAATGGACAAGCGAATCAACAGTAGTCGATACTAATCAATACCGATCGATACCAATTAAGCCGGATTAGTGCTAATTATGTCAGATTACGCTAATCCGGACATGCTGTAGTCATGAGGTAGATTAGAACAGACTGGATTAAGTTAATTTGGTGTAAGCCGGATTAGGATAATCCTGATTACGCTAATCTTTAACAAGTACATTGCGAATGCCTAGCCAGTTGGAAGGCTGAGAATGGTCAGATTAACCAATCCGCATTAGTGCAGATTAAAGTTATCTTTAAAAGGTCAATTTCAAGTAAGTTTAGATTGCCTAAGCAGTTGGATGACTGAGCATGACCACATGAAGCCAATCCGGATTCAGCCGGATTAAGCTAATCCTCAACAAGTCAATTTTGAGTAAGTTGAGATTGCCTAGCCAGCTGGATGAATGAGTATGGCCACATGAAGTCAATCTAGATTAAGCCGGATTAAGCTGACCCGGATCAAGCGAATCCTGCACAAGTAATTTGGGGTAAGTTGAGACTGCCTAGACCTGGGGTCTCCGACTCACATCACCTACCGCCACGCAGACACAATTTTAGTCCCGCAAAGCGCCGGTACAGTAAGTAAGTGGGAAGCAGGTGGGGGGAGGGGTGAAGGGGGAAGCCATTTAAAAGGCCTTTCCCATATTTCGTATATGGGTGATTTCACAAGGGTATTTAGCGTGGCGTTTCGTGAAGCATATCACTTAGCGATACCGATCTATACAATGACTAAAATGTCGACACCAATCCTGGAGCATAAAGTCTTAACAGCGCAGCCGTTTAAGGCAGCCGTAATTATTGCGGCCTATCCTGTGTGGCCTATCAGGTATGTGCCACAGAAATTGGGTATATCTAGGGCTCCGTATTTTCGGCGTTTATTTTTCTTGAAAATCGGCGGGTGTTTACCGGAGTATATATTTCTGGCGAAAATTCGGCGTTTATCGGTTTTTATTTCTTGTAAATCCCCAATTCTCCAAAATTCGCAGTTTTGCATTCTTCTCAAAACCCCAAAATCTTAGATCAAAGCATATCTGAATACTAAATTATCAAAACACACGAAGCACATTTTTTTCTAGAAGATTTGAATGCACAGACATATACGCACAAGCGAAATACCTGAACACAAAACACCTGTATTTGTGAGTACAACAACCTTATGCTTAAAGCTCATTGTAAAACACGCAAGCATGCTTTGCGAGGTTACTGTCGGTGATCGAAGCGCGCTTCTTTCGATTGACGACTCTCAGCTTTGAAAATGCTCTTTCAATGTTAGCGCTGAGACAGGAAGCGCCAGAAGACGCAGCGCGCAGCGAGAAAGCACTGGCCCCTCCAAAACGACAGGTCTCCAAAACGACAGGGGTTCAACAATGTCACATGTTTCATAGCACTGATAGTTCGCAAAGTCACTCAGGAGCTGGCTCATGTCGTCAGTTTCAAGAAGCACTAATTGAAAAATATGCGCGTAGGTGTCGAACGCGCAGGGCAGCTGATGCTTCACATTTGGATTCACAATTTGAAAAAAGTACCAAAGCGATTCTTTATTGTACTGGAGTTTATCGCACAGGTTCCTCTGAGATGTCTGTCTCTAGTTTTCAGCGACAGCAGCGTAGTATCCATGTAAGTCTCCGACAGTCATTAAGCGGTCAGTCTCGTCAAGGAAGTCCAACAGACTTGTGACATCTCATGCGAAGACCTCGGTTGGATCACGCCATTGACTGATGAGTGCGTGCAAACGAACCCCCAGTATGGGATAAACTTCAAGTACTTCATCTGCCTCAAGTTCCTTAATGAATGAGAGCATGTCACATGAATTAGTCTTCAAAAACCTCATCTTAACGAGGAAGTGGTGCTCAGCTTCAGGCGATGAAATAAGACTCTTGAGCTTCTCACACTTCGTTCTCTTGGCTTCGTCGCTTCTGAAGAAATGCAAAATGGCGCGCCAGTAGTCCAAAATATCTTCTACAGCTTCATAAAAAGCTAACCACCTCGACGGACATCAGCGACTTGATGAACATTCCCATGACCAAGCACACAAGAGAGAGTGGTTCTTGAGGGGGAGAAAGGAAAAAGGCGCTAATTTCTGTCTGCCCATTGGCGACACGGCTAAGCGCCCTGTAGGGGTAGGGGTAAGGTGGGAATAAAAGAAAAGAGAACGAAGTGATAGATGGTCGGCAAGAACGACGAAGAGAGCAGAAGACAGGAAAGATGGGGAGCCGGTCACAGGAGTTCACGGACGGGAGCACGATTCAGCCAGGGGCACGATGCACGTCGGTGACGAGGCGGCGAAGGCCCCGCCGATGAGAGGCGCACGGTATGGTGGTCGAGGCAGCCGTCACAGAGCGTCGACGGCGAGAGGCACGAGCGCGTCCTGAACGGGCGAGCGGGCATCGCGGGCGACACGTCCGTCTCGCGTGAAATCCTCCGAGCAACTCCCACACAAGACCAAACTTACGGCGCACCTCCCGCGACGACTTAAACCGGGCAAGAAAGTGCACAAAAAAATGGAGAACTACGTTAATGGAGTTCGTCTTGATTCCATCCTCCAGAGCGTTGCTGCGTAGGTGGCACGGATCTTTGAAGTGAAGCGCCTTGAATTCGGCGTTGGAGAGTTGCAAGTCCTTGTGAAGCTTCTGCATGTAGGAAGCTGAGTCGGGGCACAATACAGCTACGTAGCCTAATACAGCTACGCGTGGTAAACTTTAAAACGGTCAAACCAGAAGGTCAAATCAGAAGGCGTTTGGATCTTGCCCTTCTGATAAAGAACGGAACCAGGTCATATTGGCCGTTGTAATCTGAGTTTATCGGATAAATCCGAATTGTCAAAAATTTTACCGGCGAATATTTTTCGGACTTTATCGGATAAAACCGAAAATATGGAGCCCTAGGTATTTCCCACTAGTCACCACTAGTGAACTAAAAAGGACTGCAACAGTTTGCCCAATACTAGGGAACGGGAAAGGCGACGCCGGCTGCGAGAAACTATCACCATCATAAACACGTATGTACCACAAAAATTGGCTAAATCCCATTACTCACCACTGGTCCACTAAAAAGGAAGAAGGCAACTGTTAGCCCAACACTAGGGAACGCAATTGGGGCGGTTTTGGCGTGTTGGTATGACATGACCGATAAATTCTAAGCGTACAAACAGACGAGGACAAAAAACACGTATGACACAAAGGCGCTGTATGCCTGTGTGTCATACCTTTTTTAAATGCGAAGCATTTCTTAGCGAACTTCTGCGACTTTTGAGTCTATCTATCTATCTATCTATCTATCTATCTATCTATCTATCTATCTATCTATCTATCTATCTATCTATCTATCTATCTATCTATCTATCTATCTATCTATCTATCTATCTATCTATCTATCTATCTATCTATCTATCTATCTAGCCGCCTACGACTTTGTGCTCTCCTGGCCGTTTCGTTAATGGGATGTATACGAAAATTGGTATGACATAACATGACCGTATTACAAACTTAAATCACAGGTCGTAACGTGAAAATCATGACATGCATGTCATGAACAGCATGATTTACATGTCACAGTCTTGGGGCTCTTGCGGCCGTTACGTCAATTTGATATATACTAAAATTGGTATGGCGTGACAAGAGTGTATGACGAGCTTAAGTGACAGGTTTTAAAGTGCAAATCATGACATGCATGTCATGCACATCATGATTTACATTACATGGTCTTCGTGCGGCCATGGCCATTTAAATGAATGGATAGATACAAAAACTCATATGTGCGACATTTCTGTGTGACGAACATAACTGAGATATGTTAACATGAAAATCATGACATGCATGCCACGTACGAAATGATTTACGTGCCACGCCCATGGTGCCTTCGGGGCCATTTTGCTCGCTAGATATACACCAAAATTGGTATTGCGCGACGTGACTGTACTGCAGGGGCGTAGCCAAGGGGGGGGGGGGGGTTGGGGGGTTCAAACCCCCCCCCGAAATTTTTCAATTTTGCTTGCGTATATATACACGCACACATACAAACGCACGCACGAACGTACATGAAGTATGGTTGAACCCCCCCCCCCCCGAAAAAAATTTCTGGCTACGCCCCTGCTGTACTGCAAACATAAATGACAGGTGGTAACTTGAAAATCATGACATGCATGTCATGTACGACATGATTGACATGTCACGCTCATGGTGCCCTCGCGGCCGTTTCGCTCGCATGACATTTACCAAAATTGGTATTGTGCGACGCAACTGTATGATGAACGTAAATGAGGTGACAACTTGAAAATCATGACATGCAAGTAATGTACGACATGATTTACATGCTGGGCTCATGGTGCACTCGCGGCAGTTTCCCTCGCTTGATATACACCAAAATTGGTATTGCACGACGAAACTGTGTGATGAACGTAAATCAGAGGTGGTAACGGGAACATTGTGATATGCAATTCGTGTACGACATGATTTACAAGCCACGCTCATGGTGCCCTCGCGGCCGTTTCGCTCGCGTGATATTTACCAAGGATGGTATTGTGCGACGTGACTATATGGCGAACATAAATGACAGGTGGTTACATGAAAATCATGATATGCGTGCCATGAATGGAATGAGTTACATGCCACATTCATGGTGCGCTCACGGCCGTTCTGCTGGCTTGATATACACCAAGATTGGTATTGCGCGACGCGACTGTATGACTGTATAAATGAGCGGTGGTAACATGCAGATCATGACATGCATGTCATGATTTGTATGTCATATCATACCGTACCAAAACTGGTATGCATGACATGAGTGCATAATGAACATAAGTGACAGGTATATTGTATATTGTATATTCCAGAATATACATTTCACTAGCATGGTATATGCCAGATTGTACATGCATATATGCATGGCAAACATGCGGTATAGAGCGAACTAGATGACATGGAATGAATGAGTTCACTTGCCTCAAAAACAAACAAGGTGATGTAGCAGCTCTTTGCCGGCTGCTTCGCATTACATCGATTCCCACAGTGCGTGGGATCTGCCGTATTTTTTTTTTCCTGGTTTGTTTCTGCGCATAGAATTAACTAGGGAACGGGAAAGGCAACGGCGGCTGCGAGAATACCCGAAGCGATGAAAGGCCTACGCCAACGACGACCTGCCTGTAGATCTATGAGAGGTTCGAACTCTCGGTTTCGGTGCAAGTTTCTGTCTCTGGAGTTTGGACATCGGTGTCGTGTCTGTGACTGTTTGTTGTTTAACTCGAACCTCTCTGCGCTGAGAATCAACGTAGAAAAATGCGCTGAGAATCAACGTAGAAATCAACCTAGATACAATAAAGTTTGCATCATCATCATCATCACCTAGCTAAAGACGAGCAACGACATAAAAGCAACCTAGAAACAACCATCATCATCTATCTAAAGCCTAGATGCAAACTAGAAGAAACCAGATTAGTCTTCAGAATTGTCCAGTTTCGCTGTTTCAAGGCTTGCACAGCTTAGTGCTTAGTGCAAGCTTCGCTCATTTTTTGTTCCGCGGTTATGTTTCAACACAAGGTGACCGCATGGGTTCCTCACGAAACAAATGGTTAAGACCACTCGCGTTCGTGTAGCTTACCCGCACAAAGCATTATTAATCACGGTAGGCAAGAAAATATTGCGAGCACCATTTAGCAATGTCACGAACAGTCACATTCACAAAGTAATTACAGGACAAAGACTGTTATGAGCGGGCCCCGAGCCGCACGCAAGAGGTCAGCGGGCCGAGTGTTTGAGACCCCTGGAATAGACAGTTGGATGACTGAGTATGGCCAGATTAGACCAATCCAGATTAGCCTGGTTGAAGCTAATCCGATACAGAGTGTTAATGCGGGCTTGTTGGTACATAGTGAACTGCGGGTAAACAGCGCTACAACGGGACAAAGAAAGAAGGGACAGGACCAAGCCCTGACTGACAAAAACGAGTTTTTATTTCGCCGCAGCGGAATATCCGAGAGTATATATTCCCGTGCGGCGAAATAAAAAATCGTTGTTGTCAGTCAGCGCTTGGTCCTGCCCCTTCCTTCTTTGTCCCGTTGTAGGCCTGTTTACCCGTAGTTAAGCTAATCCGAACTGACCCGAACAAAGGATCCCTTGCAAACCCCTGTGACGTTAGACACCCATTCCTGCCAAAACTACGCGAAGCTCAGTCATGCCATCCTGAAGCTAACCACGACCTAACCAATTTCGGTATACATCAAATTAATAAAACGGGCGCATGGGCACCATGACCGGGTCAGTTATGTCATGAGGTATATGACATGTATGACATAATTTTCGTGTTATGAACATTTACTTATGTTCGTTGTACGCTCTTTTCATGCGATGCCAATATTGGTATACAGCAGGTTAACAAAAGGCCGCTAGAGCATTATGACCGGGTCATGTATGTCATTAGGTACATGACAACTTCACATTATTTTCATGTCATGGCCATTCATTTGTGTTCGTGACACGCTGTTGTCATGCCATGCCCATTTTGGTATACTCCGAGCTATTAAAACGACCGCTAGAGCATCATGACCGGGTCATGTATGTCATGACGTAAATGACATCTTGACATATTTTCATGTCATGACCAGTCGTTTATGTTCTTCATACGCTGGTATCATGCCATGCCCATTTTGCTGTAAATTGAGTTTATCAAACGACCGCGAGAGCACGAAGACCTAGGCGATCAGTTACGTAGATAGACCAGTAGATACGGTCAGAATTATTTGGTTCGCCATGAAATACGTCATGTTTAAGAATAAATACCTAACATATTGGTTACTAATAATACATGTGCAAGCCCTGCCGTCAGAAGGGATAAACTGAGGTAAATTACCGCGAATTTTGCTCAGAGCACTCCAGTGCTGCATGCCAAGCAGTGCCAGCGAAAGGGAACGTTTGAACCAAGATGGCACCCACAAAAACAGTGTCTTCACCCTGTAGCGGAGGAGGCGAACACATCGAGGCACCCTACCCTGCCGCACGGTTTGGTGTTCAAGGTGCAATGGACGACTTCGTACATACGACTACGATAACGCATTAAATAATTATTACATGCCGTGTGCATCGTTCTTACATTCTCGTTAAGCTCGCTAACTCCTGATCGCGGCTCTTCCCGTATGCTCAAATCGTGACCGCGAAGGCGTACGGTCGGGAAACATACTCTGTGCATTTCAAGCGTGCAATTTCTCTGTCGAGTTTCACTGGCATGGAAATCTTTTAAAGCGTACACATCACTTGCGTGAGGTGTGCCACTGCAGCTGCATACAATTCGCAAAAGCATCGCCATAATCGCCGTTTGATTCAGAGCTCTGTGGATCAATCGAGCCACACCTGTAGTTCACGCGAGTTGAACAAAGTGCTTCTAATTGTCAAAAGATTTCTGAAGTTCAATAACAAGGGGTAAACGTGATTAATTATCAGCTTATGGCAAAGTGCCAGGCTATCCACATGCACCGCAGACGTATACGACTCCGCACAATTAAGGTTTATGCCAGAAAATGTGGTGTGGGACGTTACCCTAAAAGACCATTAACATACCAAATCAATGTTTTAGACAAACAAGCCATGTATACCGCTGAATTTTCGCTGCCTAGCTGAGGAGTCCGCGTCCGAGACGCGTTCTCGAGTTTTATACCCGAGGTGAATTTCTACACACTTTATAAACGGGAAGTGGACAAAAACTTAATTCGCCTTTAACCCTTTCGGCCCTGGCGGTGTCAATTGACACCATGACACAACATTTCCCCTAGCACTTCGGAAATGAAACCAAAACTGGCCATCCTTGGGGGAATACATCTTCAATGATCCCCACTGCGTTTGACACCAAAATGGTGACATGCTTGCGGAGCTGGGAGCCGTAGTGAAGAAGAAGCTTGAACGAAGTCATGGGTGACGCCGTGGCGGGTCAGCTGAGGCGGCTAGGGGCGCAATTTTCGGGTCGACGTACCGAAGCTGTTTCAATGAGTATCACATTGAAAAGTGAGACGTCGTTCAAATTTTGTGTACTCTAGTGAATAGCGGGAAAAAAGATGCCATTTTTCTCATTTCACAACAGCTGAGCCCTGATGACCTAATTTGATGTCATGTCTGTAAATCCATTAATAATTGCACCACTGGCTCAATATTTCGTTTGTGGTCTTCTGAGGTCATATCTATTAGGAAAACAAACACAAAAAATGTCTCCGACCAAAATAAAAAAATCCAGGGCTGAAAGGGTTAATGAGGCGTTCCGCGCAATTAACTGTGACGTAGCTGGTCGCTGCACCGTTTTTAACGCGATAGCGTTATAGATCTCATTTCTCAGGAATTTCAGTGTCGGCATCGGTCTCGGCGTCTTTGGTTGTGAGCAGATAATCAGCGTTGTCCGTGACCGAAATATCGAGAGAGATGCAAATAAAAGAAATAGCAAACACCTTCGGTTCGAGTGAGCATCGAACACAGGCCTTCTACGTGGCAAGCAGATGCTCTACCACAGAGCCACGCCATTGCTTGGTACTGCTTCGGAAAAACCTCTATACGAAGTCACGTAGTGGGAACAGTGTCCTTAAGGCATGTAATCTTGCGTGTTTGAAGCGTAAAATCGCCCGAGACGTGAAAATATGTGAATTGCGCTGCGAGTGGCTTTTTTAAAGGCCCACCCATTACAAAGCACTCAGACATATTTCATGATCAGCAGCAGCAAAAGCATCAAAGTGAGCAGCTGCGTAGGTTCGCGTGTTGCCTTACAAACGCGTAGTGGGCCCTTCGCTGATTGGCAAATGGAAGAATTATGGCGTAGTCGGCTCTGCGCCACCGTACTTGCAGCAGGCACCCTAGGATAGTTTGAAAGTGCCAATATTACGCGCACAGACGTTCGTTTCCTTGCAGCACGTTTGAGGCATGCACCGAGAACCAAAGCGAGGCCAGCAATTGAGGAGGCGATGCGCGCGGGGCTTGATTACGATATCGCGTTCTACTCTTGAAGGCGAAGCTCAAGCGTCCGCCAAGTTTTTTTTTTCATCTTTGCACGGCGTAAAAAACACACACACCAGCGAAAACACAGCGGTAGGTTGAAGGTGTGTACCACGGGAAATTAAACTCTCATGGCAGCGCCACCGCATTTTCATGAGGTCGGACCGCGGAACACACCCGTACGGACACATTAGACGCATTTTGGCTGTTGCCGTGAGGTTCCACAAAGTCCAAGGGCGACAACTTCGCCCAGTGCATCGTACAAGTGCGTCGTCTGTGAGTGCATCGTACAGTACATCGTCTCTGAGTGAAATCATTCCATAGTTTCCGACAACCGCACCTCCAGCAGAGAACGTTCGCAAAGTGAGGTATTGGCTAGTTGGTTTTGCATGAATAAAATGCTGCGCTACAGTTACTGGGACAAAAGAGGGTAGGGAGGACACGCGTTACAAAGGGGACATGACAAGCGCGATTGCGCTTGTCATGTCTCCTTTGTAATGCGACCTAACTTCTTTTGTTCCAGTAGCTGTAGCGCATATTTTTAATCTATACTCGGCGACAGCTTTTCTTGGCACCATTGTGAAAGCTACGGAGCCAAAGTGCCTGCATGCGCGCGCGCCAAGAAATAGTACCTATATTTTTTTTCGAATTCGAAAAGTTACCTAGCTCGAATAAATAGATTTCTTCGTTATAAAAAGAGAACGAGTATGGGAAGCCATTCGCGAAAAAATGTTATTGTAAACTTCAAGTTTGTTTCTGTCTTCATTTTTTGGGCAGCACCACGTTTTCCGCACGCCTGCACCTTTTCCTCACGCCTGCACCACATTTTCCTCACGCCTGCTCTCTCAGAATCTCAGTAAACATGGCGTCTGCGATGCCGCCTGAACCGTTGGCCTGAACCGTGTGCGGCCGCAAACTCGCCGTTTCGTTCTCCGAAGAAGCTGTACTCTAAACGTGACAAAGTGGCTATCAAACCAGACCACGGAAGTTATCTGCAATGTCATCGCTGGAGTGAGGCGCCGTCAGCGTGACTCGTCTGCAAATGCAGTATGCCGGACTGTCGCCGAGCTCACCGGAGTGAGTGAGCGAAACAGTTAAGCGTATCAAGGCTGAAGCTCTGCGAGCCCAACTTGCCTCCCCGAAGCGCAAGAAATTGAATTTCTCGGGCCAAACTGTGAAGCGCATCACCGGCAAGACGCTGCTGCTGCGCTATTACACGTTTGCGTTGGCAGCATTGCGGCGCAAAGTGCAAAGCTACTTCATGCGCAATGAAATACCTACGGCCGAGAAATTACGCTCTATGAAGGTGTGTGACCAGCGAAGCTTGATAAAATATTCTGCATCAGTCTCTTCGTAATTAAGCGTGAGCTCTCCTTAAATCTAAACCCAATTCAGCGGCATCATGGTACTTGCATTCCGTATTTATTCGAATACAATGCGAGCTTTTTCTCCAAATTTTTGCTACTAAAGTCGCCCCTCGCGTTACAATCGTGATCGCGTTACAACCGAGGAAACACCGTATTCAGGCAGCGGTGTGCGCTTGGCGGCGTTCATCATACTGTCATGTGTCTTGTTTTGTTGTATTCGGACTTCACCCGCAAAGACTGTTTAAATGCTCCGCGCAAACCGCGATGCGGTGTTCCAGAAGCGTCACGATTGTTTTAGATCTTTCCGTTAAGATTGCGCGCGTTACGCGAATAGTCTAGAGATTACGTGGCCACCAGCGATAACGTTGGAACATTCGATAGAACATGTATAAGAGCTGACGCGCTTTACCACGTGTCAGAATTATTGACAGACGACGCTCTGACTGTCTCCTTTCCCGCCCACAAGTTCGGCCAAATAAAGAATTTCATCTTCAACACGCCCACTGCTGCCTTCGTGAACGTAACAATCCTGTGACAATATACAGTACAGTAGGTAGATGCATCTACGCACACTGATGTTCCCATTCTGCATGTAGACGTGGTGCTAAATGCTCTAGCGATGCGAGCAAGCGAAACCGAAACTGGAACTGAAATCGGCTGCAAGATGCCGAACTACTTGCGTAATAACACAAATGTGCGGATGCCCCGCCTCCGTAGCCTTCGCTCCAATGCCAAGATAAGTTGTCGCCGAGTATAGCAGAGAAGAAACGCGCCAGCCGCCTACCATCGCACGAAAAGCCCATAGGGGTCCCGGAAGCTGAGAAGCGTGGCTACGAGAGGATCTGCGTAGGATAGCGGCGGGCGTGGTGCGCGAGCGCTATATTGACAGGAATTAGCAGACCTCTCAAACTTTTGTGCGTGCTACGTTCTCACCGCTCAGTTTACGTCCAAGCGATAGAAAGCAGGGACGATTCGCTCGCTACCACGGCCGCGTTTCTTCGCACCAGCGTTCTTTTGTATTACGTCAGGCCGTGTAGAAAAGGACTTAGGTACAAGCCTTACTACGCAAAACGTTCTCTTTCTTGCTATCGAACATTCGTTGCTTCATCCTTGCGTCTAGAGTGCAACCTTTTTTTAATGGCCGCTTGTACGCATAGCATTCTCTCTGTGTCGCAGGTTTACACGCCTGTTCGAAGAACTTGTGCTGCCCCTTCAATGATTCCAGCTTAACTGTCGAAAACATTTCCACCTATTTGCAGGTAAAAAGCCCCCATGAAGTGCTAAGCGGCACCTTGCAGTACTTCACAAGGACGCATGCTATTGCAGCCATTGTGGTGGGCGCCACGCTCTTCCTGGTCGTCACGTGCTTCCTCCTGATACATGCAGCCAACTCTCCGAAGCGAAAGGATGTATTTTGCGTCACCGACGATTGCCTCCTGCACGCGAATCTTCTCATGCAAGCCGTAAATCCCAAGATCGACGCCTGCGACGATTTCCGCGCCCACGTCTGCTCAAACTGGTCGCCACGTGGGCTGCGCAAGCGCCTGAAGGACTTCGACGGGTCAGTGATGGTTGACATGGTCTTGTCGTGGCTTTCGGGAATGAGAGAAACATTGCAGCAAGGCTCACAAGTGTTTCCCGTTGGCAAAAAGCCACTTGCTATGCTGGAGTCTTGCTTGAGTAACGCCTCAACGTATGGGTCAAGGATACAGGAGTTGAAGGTATTTATGACGAAATTCTTGAAGCTGTCCTGGCCTAATGCTCCTCGGCAAGACGTCGAACCCCTTGGCGTGCTTATCGTGCTCGCCTACGTCTTACAGGCCCCTTTCTGGTTTGCATTACGGCCTAGCATGCTGCGCCGAGGAGTGGTGGAGGGCAGATGGAGCATCGTCCTCACACCGGCGCCTCTTATTAGGCAGCACCTCCGTCATTATCACACGGTGAAAAGCAGCGGGTCGGCAGCTTACGTGAAGTATTGGATGGATTTCTACGGGGCTTTCTCCAGCGACAGCACAGCAGCCAGCGAAGAGCGTGCGATTGAAGCAGAGCAGCTCGAGGGAAGAATCCTAAAGTCTCTGGGCGATGCAGTCGAGGCGTTGCCAAAACGCGTCGTGGTACTTCGTATCGACCGACTGGACACATACACGCCCACGGTGAACTCCTCGAAGTGGTTATACTACCTGCAGAATTCCACCAAACTCAGCCCGTCGCTTAGCGACCAAGACGTTGCCCTCATCACCGACAGTGCGTACTTCGTTACAGTCGGGGAGCTGTTCAAAAACTACACAAACGAGCAGATCTTGAACTTCATTGGTTGGCAGTTTGTCCAACGATATGCACCAGTGGCTGATAGCAAGTTTCTGATATCCTTGTATGGAGACAATGGCACAGCCATGGGCCTTCGAGGTGCATTCTGCAGCTACCATGTGGAGGTGCCATACAAGGTACTCCTTCTGTCTCTCCATTTTGTTTCCCAGATAAAAGACAGCGTTCAAAAAGTTATCGACGCAGGCTACAACCGCCTAGTGTCGACGGCTGTTACTCTCGTCAACAACTCTACGTGGCTCGCTTCGGAAAGCAAGGCTCTCGCTTCAAAAAAGTTCGCATCTGTGAAACTGAGACTCTGGCCTCCCGCTACATTTCTGGAAAGCGAAAACTTGGCAAAAACCTTCAGTAATTTTCCGAGCAATCAACCAGCCTTTGCAGATTACTGGGTCGGCTCCATCTACGGTATGAGAACACTAAATAGGACGCCGGAATTCTTAGAAGTTCTCGACATGCCGCTGAACTATGCGCTTCCTTATTTCGAATACGACTACATCGAGAACGCCGTGGGTGTAGCCATTGGCGCCGTCACTTCTCCCTTGTTTTACAGAAAAGGCACCAAGGCTATGTTCTATGGAGGATTCGGCTTCTCTACGGCGCTCCAACTGGCAAAGGCCCTCGATCCTGAGGGTATTCATTGGCATCCGGACGGGCACTTTGTGAAATCAATTCTAAATGAATCCTCGCAAGATGCCCTCGAGAACAGGTACAGTTGCATCGCTAAAGCCGCCGAAGGTAAGGACAGCTTGTTTCCGGAGATACCAGCGCTGGAGATTGCCTACACGGCCTTCCGTGACGAAGTAGGCGATCCTCAAAGCGCGATGCACATTAGTGAGCAGCTCAACGAGTTGAAGGTCTTCTTCATGACCATCTGCTACATGACGTGCACGCGAAGCGGCATCTACGACTCTTTATCAGCAGACTGCAACAAACTCGCTCGCCACTCGTCTGCTTTTGCGAAGGCTTTCCGCTGCCCGCTAGGATCAAATATGAACCCAAAGAACAAATGCACGTTTTTTTACTGAGCAGCGCCACTTTTTTCAATGCAGGGCCTTTTATTTGGAACTATCGTATTTAACGACCTCGCAGAGCTCGTCGAATAAGTAATGGGCTCAAGTAGTATGTGCCGCGTGTTAAAGATTTGCTTTTAAAAGAACGACGAACAAGTATTCGAAACATCATAATTTATTTCTTTGGGAATTCTAGGCATTTATTATTAAAGGGAAAAGTTATCTGTATTTAACAAGTTCTTCAACGCAAAAGCTTTCCTTTACGACAGCTTACATAATTGTATGTGCCCATTTTGTTTGTGTTAACAGCTACTTTTCACTCAATTCTGGTTTGAAAGAGAGCTTTCCTTGCTTCAGCGATGCATGAGCGATATAAAGTATCCTCAGAATTTCTCAGAATTGTGTCGTTTGCATCTGGACGAGTCATTTAACTGTTCGGACTTTGTGGCTAACAAAAAGGGGAAGGCACTCACAAAGTCTTCAATACGTTTAGACAAGTTGCAGCAGTACGGTAGTTTTTATGTACGTTGCTTATCGTATCGACCAACACCTATTCTGCAATCAATATGATGGCCGGCGGAAAACAATTCGCTTCTACGCTACGTCAACGCGCTGCCCAATGAGTTACTGTGACGTTTATTGACAATTTTTGCGTCGGTGACATATGTGAATTGTGGGTTCACATTTTTTACTCCTTTTTTTCTTGCGCAGATGCACACGCGCGTATTCCCGTTTTCTTGCCTATCACGCGCACTGTTTCCCTACGCGCTATTAACAATCGCTTGTCAGCAAGTAACTGGGCTTTGATATTTCATTGTTCGTTATAGTGTCACGTGGTCGTGACGTCGACGAAGACAGCAGTCGGCGTTTTCATGATGAAACTCTTTATTTGGCCGAACTTGTAACCGGGAAATGAAAACTCAAACTACAGCAATACACGCTGTAGTACACTGATAGCGGCGAACAGGGCATCGGCCATCGATAAAAACTGCTCATGGCTGGGACGCGCCGTCTTTTATACATCACGCCTCAAACTTTCTGCTCCCATCACTAGTGGTCGCGCAAGCTCTGGAATAATCTAGACTCTTCGCATCCTGCGCGCAATCTTAGCAAAGTGATCTACTACAATCGCGAAGCTTCTTGAACACTGCGGCGCGGTCAGCGTCGAGCATTGCTGACCGTCGTTGCTGGTCAAACCTGAATACACCAAAATAAAACAAGAAGCGGGCGTGGCAATATATTATGTGACCATTCCAGGTGTGCATCGCTCCGACGAAGGCCGGTCCCGCGGCCGAAACGTCAGTCCTTTCTGTGCGACTTTTCCTACGTGCTTGATTTTTGTGAACTTTTACTGCCGGGTCCTGTGTTAGCACTTCATTGTTTGTGTATATGCACGGATTCAGCGGCCGTGGTATATGTATATATATATATATATATATATATGTATGTGCATGGGTCATTCCATGCCAAGTGTCCCAAACATGGCACTCGCACATCGCAGATTTTGCTGATAAAATTCGTGCCTTTTTCCTGCGCCACACAGAGTATTGTGGCAAAACATTTTTGCTCACGAAAAATTTGACGATCATGGCGCCCCCTCGAAGTTCGCTTGTATTTGTTAAACTGTGACTAATGGAAAAATGTGTATAAAATCTATTTTTGTGTGTTGAGCTTCAAAACCACGCTTGCGCTATCGCAGACGTTCTGTTCAGTTGTCCTATTGATTAATTCTGAAATTCTGGTGTTTCACTGCCAGCTACGTATCTTCAAAAACTACGAAAATCTTCAACGTTCGTGATTTTTTCTTGAGCTATCTGGAATTCTCCCTAACCAATCTTAATAATAGTATGATATTCAGGAAAGTGTGTTTTAGTACAAAAGTGTTTAGGTGTAAAATAAACTTCAAATCTTTCCGAAAAAAATTCTGAAATTAGGGAAAATATGCGATTTGTCGCATGTTTGACCGTATTTTTCATACTGATGCGTTCCAAGTAAACATCCTCGTCATGCGGCGTTTGATAGTAGATTACATCGTTAAGTAATGAAGAAAGTCTAATCAAATGATTTTTTGTTTTAAGGAAGAAAATAATTTTTGAATTTTGCCTTCTGAACGCGCGCTGAATTTTATTTTGTTGCCACTTCGTCGCAAAGCACATGGTTTGTCGGTGGCTCGTTACTGGTCGAAAGTCTTGTGGCGTTGATGTCAGGGCGACGAGTAATGAATTCGCGTTACAATGTGAGCTTGCTTGGCGGGCCCAATGGAAGTATGGACGCCCGAGAGCAGCCTATGGCGTCGTTGGCACAATGTGCTAGAGGGTCGTCTGCACAACTAGCATACACATACTGAAAGAAAGAATGCACATTGTATACACTTGTTTGTCAGGGTATACATGTTGTGCAGACGGCCCTCTAGCACATTGTGCCAACGATGCCATAGGCTGCTCTCGGGCGTCCATCCTTCCCATTGGGCCCGCCAAGCAAGCTCACATTGTAACGCGAATTCATTACTCGTCGCGCTGACACCAACGCGACAAGACTTTCGACCACTCACGAGCCACTGACATATATCTCGCATGTTTCCGCTGCCTGTGACGAGTGTCAGCTGCAAGGGCTACCACGTGCTTTGCGGCGAAGTGGCAACAAAATAAAATTCAGCGCGCTTTCAGAGGCCCAATCCAAAAATAATTTTCTTCCTTAAAACAAAAAAGATTTGATTAGACTTTCTTCATAACTTAACGATGTAATCTACTATCAAACGCCGCATGACGAGGATTTTTACTTGGACCGCATCAGCATGAAAAATACGGTCAAACATGCGACAAATCGCATATTTTCTCTAATTTCAGAATTTTTTCGGGAAGGGTTGAAGTGTACTTTACCCCTAAACATTTTTGTACTAAAATGCACTTTCCTGAAAATCATACTATTATTAAGATCGGTTAGGGAGAGTTCCAGATAGCTCAAGAAAAAATGACGAACGTTGAAGATTTTTGTAGTTTTTGAAGTTACGTAGCTGGTAGCAGTGCTGGACAGTATCGAAGATACATGTATCCTAGATACTATCTTAGATACTGTATGGGTATCTTGTATCTGTATCGCGATACTTCTCAAAAGACGAGTATCTGTATCTGTATTTCCGATACATTCGATGATGTATCGTGTATCTTAACATACAAGATACTTCTATCGCAACACAACCGTGCGAAACAATAATCGCTGGCCAAGCTCCGCTTCTCAAGCTGGTACTGGTGCCACTAAGCCGTCTGAATAAGTCTAAGGGCAGGGACGCAAGACAAACGCGCAGACGTCTACGCCCAGCCCACGTACCTTTTGTTTGCTCGATTTCTTTTCTTTTTAGTTGCGCCACTGCCGCGACACTTGCTCTTAACCACTGTCCTGCGCCGCGTCTATCGCGCGAATTCTGATGCTGCTACAGTGTCGGTATTGAAGATTCTCTTGAGTCTTGAGTCTTGCTCCGAAACGAAATGTGATGCGTGCAAGAATGGGGTTCCTTTGCGTCGCGTTTGTTCTACATATCGGCGATTTGAAGGATCTCGTGGTTGTAAGTTTGACTTGCATGCCATGAATTAACTTATATGCAAATAAGAATCTAACAACGTTAGCACCACTGGTACTGATGCTAGATCTAAAGAGCAAGCGTTTACCTAACAGAAAATACCTTGGCGTACCGTATTTTTCACTTCTTGCTACATTTATTCAAATAATTTATTAAATCATAATTTGATTATTAGCACAAATGCTTTGTAAGCTGTCATTTTGCATCAATTACATTACTTAAGTCTCTGCACTGTTTTTCCGGTCTGGGCGCTGCAATATGTCTTTTGTAACGCGCTCCCAAAATAAGATATCTGCTTTATTCTTCTGTGTACGTTATTTCCGCTACTGTTTACACATTTACACGTTGCCAAGGCGATTTTCAAAACAAATATATAATTATGTGGGCGTACCTTGAGTAAACAGTGCAAAACCTTCTGCTTGCCGCTAAGGAAATAGCGAACTTGAGTTTGCATTATTCGCGGCGAGATCGACCTATAGGTGGCAGCACCGTCACCCCGCTAGTGTGGATACTGGTTTCGTGTGGTGTGTGTAGAAGTGCACGGGGCTTCTGTTTTCACATCGTGATTTTGTGTTCCGTACCCGAAGAAAACTCTTCGTTATCGATGGTGAGGTTTTGTTCGGTGCCACAATGCCGCACATGCTGCACAGAGCCAGGGATAAGCTTCCATTTTTATCCCGCCGACGCGGAACGTCGCCGACTGTGGCTCGTTAGGCTTCGTAACGGCAAGACGCCTTCCAAGTACGCGATGGTGTGCAGCAAGCACTTCGACGACAGTGCATTCAAGCGTTCGCAGACGAGAAATAATGGTGAGTAGTCAGCGATAACTTCGCTAATGTGTGCATTTATATGCTTGTTGCTGCTGTGCACTACGAGCGCGAAGACGGTCGCAGTAAGCGAATGCTCGGGGAAGCTTCCCTGTGCTTTGATTTCCGTACACTTCCACAGGAAAATTAAGCGAGAATCAATCGAGAAAGAAGAAAATTATTTCATGGAATTTATTCTTTGTCATTCATGTACCGTCCGCGCTGTGAATGCAAAGTTTGTTCGCTCTCGGCTATGAGTCTGTTTAAACGAGAGTCCCCGAGCCCTTTTGTAGTTCGCGCATGTTCCATTGTGTTTACACGGCCGCGAGAACAGTTCTCAGTGTTCCGCAGGGCAAGTACGTGCACCGAAACGCGGCAAGTGTGTATGCATGATCTGGTGCATAGTAAAGGGTATCGTTTTATGAGCCCTCACTGGCCACGTAAGCGATGAAAATGCGCGAGCGAGTTTATCGCCTCTGCTGATCTTGATGAATATATTTTTCTCGCTCGTTGTCTTTCTTTTAAGGGTTTTCGCGGAAGAGATCGAGGCCTGACGCACTTCCGACACTTAACTTGCCAAAGCGCAAATTTGGCAGGCATAAGCTATCTCGCATGTACACGGGTGTCTTTGTATACATTTCGCCACAAGTTATAATTGCGTAAGGCAACTCAGTTTTGCGATTTCCGTGTCATACCATTTTCTGTTCTGTTTGGGGACAATTTATGTACCGAAGTGTCAGACATGACTTGACAGAAATATTTCTCTGCAGTGGGACCACGACCTTACACAACTAAAGCTCGTCGCGTAACCTATAAACGACAGTCCCGAAGTTATACACCTAACCACAACGCGCAAGTGCATGAGAGCCTTTTTTTTTTAACCACCGAGCCGCTAAAAGGCTATGTTCACATGAGATTTAATACTTCTCATCTTTAGGACAACGTCGAGTGCACTTTGTAATGCACTTGAACCACAGAGCGGCACCTACACTGATATGACTCGTGAACGGACGGTACGACGACCGCACACAGCACTCTCGACCAGTGCACTCACTGATCTTATTACAGTACATATACAGCCGATCAAGGCCAAATGCTTCTTTACATCGTGTTAGGCATACGTACGAGTGGTTAAAGTTGCACCAACGCAACGGAACAAACCGCCTTTTGGGGCCCTGCATGACGTACGCGCACATGCAAACACAACGCGGCTAGCAGACGACGCAGGCACGCTTCAGCCAGTAGCCGCCAGGCGGCGACTCCTCTCGATCTCGCGGCCAATAATAATGGAAATCATTAGGAGCCATCTTAAAGATGTTAGGAAGGCGATTCGAAAAACTTTGTTTTACTGAGTGCTCTGTTTTGCTCATGAGCGTCCCAACGAGCCGTTTCAGGCAATTTTCCATAGGCACTGAATTTTCTATTGTCTCAACAGGTAAGTTGACAATACTTCATGCTCACAGCTATTAAGGGCGCCGTCTGTATTGTGTTTCTGAACTCATTCAATATGAATGTTTGATACACAACCACCTCCCTATTTTACTTATATTTGTTTTCCTGTTTCAGGCTTTCTTAAATATTTTTCGCATTACTAATCGCCACGTAATGGGAGCTATAAGTGGCAATAGCGCGAATAGCGGCGGTGTCCTGCGACGCTTTATGGAACGATACAATACGTATGAGACGTTTCTGTGTTGCACATGTTCTCTCGTTGAAGAAAAATTGCTAAAAAGATTGCACGTTAGTGAGTATATCAACAAAGAATCCTTTACGCCAGCAGATAAGTAGAATATCACGATTCATTGCAGTTTTACGTCGTCTACGTATACACCAGGGGTCTCAATCTGAGCTTATAGCCAGCGGGCCGCAGTCGCGAAATTTATTTGCAAGGACCGGGACAGTGAAGATGGTGGGAGAGAGTTTGAACAAAATGACGTTTGAAAGGAAGCCTTTCCCATATCTAATATATAGGTCATTTCTGAAGGAGATTTGGAGGCAGGATTCGAGAAACATCGATAGCGATGTACAGAATGACTGATATCTGAACGCGGATTCTTAAATATAGAGTTCTTGTTCCACGGTTATGTTTTAGCACATGGCGACCACATGTTCCCCACGAAAGGAATGCTTGAGACCAGTCATGTCCGTGCAGCTGACGAACATACTTATTTAGAAAATAAAAACAAATGACACGAAGACGGTCATGTGTGCGGGCCGGGCCGCTAGCGAAATAGCTCAAACCTCTAGTGTACACCATGCGTCCCCCACCCCCCAAAGAAAGAAAAAGAAATGTCGCTACAAGCGCTGTTGCTGCTGCACACCTGTCCGGATATACGGTATTGTGCAAGCTGTCTTTTACGAACAAGGCAAAAGTCCACACCGGTATTTGCGCCGTCGTTAGAAGGCTTCTTATTGAAGTTATTGTGATTATATGGCAACCTGCTAGATGGTCGGCAAGCTGTGCAAAGCAAGTACCGCTGTCAGGGAAGTGTACAAAGAGTTGTCCTGTGAAAAAGCTAAAACAAACCCCAATAAGTTACAAAATAGGTCAAAGTTAAGAAATTTTGAAGCAGACATTTGCGTGCATAGGCGTTTGCTGTTACATTATATGCCTCTATAATAAATTTGTGAATGTATCGAAGTATCTTAAGATACAATTGCCAAGTATCGTATCGCATGCAATTTTTGCGGCAATATCTTGTATCTATATCTCCAATACTTCTTGCCTGAGTATCTTCTATCGTATCGCGCTACAATTTCAAAGTATCTTTGCCCAGCCCTGGCTGGTGGTGATGAGAAAATCCGTAAACAGGGGCTGGATGCTCGAGGTGACGTTTCGACAAGTGTACTTGTATTCTTCAAGGCTAGAACTGATTTCCTTAGCTATCGTGTGTATATGCTTCGTACCCTCTCCATCACACGGGAGAATGGGAGGGCAACTCTGGTAGTGAAACACAAATATTTCAATAAAACAACGTAACAGAACCTCTGCGATTGGCGCAAGCGTGGTTTTGAGGCACAACACGCAAAAATAGATTTTATACACATTTTTCTATTAGGCACAGTTTAACAAGTACAAGCGAACTTCGAGGGGGCGCCATGATCGTCAGAATTTATTGTGAGCAAGAATGTTTTGCCACAATACTCTATGTGGCACAGGAAAAAGGCACTTATTTTATCAGCATAATCTGCGATGTGCGAGCGCCCCGTATAGGACACTTGGCATGGAATGACCCATATATATATATATATATATATATATATATATATATATATATATATATATATATATATATATATATATATATATATATATAGTTGACAAATCAAGCACGTAGGAAAAATTGTTCAGTAAAGGACTGATGTTTCGGCCGCGGGACCGGCCTTCGTCGGAGTGATGCGAACATGCGACGGTACCGCAATATAAAATGAGCAGTAACGTATCATAGCGCTGTTATTGGCTGACAAGCGGTTGTTAAAAGCACGTGGGGAAACGGTGCGCGTGATAGGACAAAAAAAAACGAGAATACACGCGTGCGCACTTGCGCAAGACAAAAACGAATAAAAGAGTAAAAAATGATTAGCAATGAGTAAAAAATGATGAAGCCACATAACGCGTGAGTCACCGGCACAAACATCAATAGCACGTCATAGGTACAACTGCGAGCAAGTTATCGATAAACATAAACGCGGGTGTAACATCTTGTCATGATCCGACAAAGCTCAAACAGGGAACTAATCTATCTGCGTGAAAGCATAGCGGCAATAATAGCGGGGGTAGTCAAGAGTGTTTAGGAAACTAAATGGGTAAAAATGAAAGTTTGCCAGCGCTTTCATTCATACCACAAGTGACGGCTTTAAACTTATAGATTAAATACGATTCTCGAAGCTCTCTTTCGTGGTGGGAACGGAAACCAGATTGAGGATTGTAGCTGTAATATTATCAAATGAGTGGCCCGGAATGTGCACGTGTTTTGATAGCGGAAGGTTAGGAATGGTGGCAGCATGACACTTGTGGTTGTTGAACCGATATCTGAAGGGCGTTTCGGTTTGTCCAATGTACTGTAATTTGCAGACGGAACATTCGAGCAAATAGATGCAATTGTAAGTGTCACACGTAAAATTTCCTTTAATTTTATAGAAGAAATCAGAAGCAGTGCTTTTAGCAATGTGTGACGTCGTCATATGCGCGCAAACCTTGCATCGTGGTTTTTTGCAAGGTCGGCAACCGAGATTATCGGGAACCTTGTTTTAGATGAAGTTAGGATGTCATGCAGATTGCGAGACCGTCTGAAGACTACCCGAGGTGGCAATGGAAAGATTACTTTAAGATGGGCACTCTGCGCTAGTACACTCTTAGCAAACGACCGCTTAAAACAACGCATATAAGGCGGAAAGTAGGTCAAATTTTCGACGCTTATAAATGGCTCTCTAAGCGGCCTACTTATACGGCTCTTTCATGCGGCCCTTCTTTATACGGCCTCTGGCTAAGCGGCTCTTTCTTATGCGGCCTAAATTTATGCGGCTCTTCCCTATGCGCGGCCATCTCGTTGCCAGAAGGCCGTTTAAAAGTGACCGCTTAAAGTAACGCATACCGTCGATGTGGTTAAGCGGTATTTCAGGTCAAATCTGTCCGGCTTATATACGGCTCAATATGCGGTCGAAATATATGCGGTACTTTTCGCAAATTTTTAGAAAAAAAAAAGAATTCTTCTACGTTGTAGTTGATCGTGCAGTGTTCCTCTTTTTTTTTTCTTTTGTTCTCTTCAGCCTTTCAACTCATGAATATGCATTTACACATCACAAGAACACTGCACAGAGAGTCACAAACCATGTATCAACACACACACACTCCACCACGGGGATTTGAACCCAGGCCAACCGCGTGACAAGCAGACACTGTAACCACTACGCCACCGCACCACACGATCTTGGTGGACTTCCGCGGCTTTATATATGCACTTCACGTTATCTTGGACGATTTTACGATCGGCTACAACGCTATAATTTTGCATATATGAGAGGCATCGTTCGCGTATAATGCGCGTGTATACGTGTGCACGACCTTAAGCGAACCCTCGCGGGCAGTCACAGTCAGTTTGTGTGTGGAATTATGTTTCTCGTCCGACGGCTTGCGCATCCCGCACGGAGACAGAGGTGAACAATGAACGATGCGTTTCCGAGTGCATTTCCATTTGCCGGCATCATACAGCAGCCGAACGTGCCCTGATGTGCAACCAGCCGCCAAAGAAAAGTTTTCTGCGATGTTCGACGCAGTACAGGCGGTGGAAGTCAGCTGATCTCATCTCTACTTGGCGAAGTACAGTCTCCCACGTCCTTCGTGAGCATCGCGTTGATGTCGGTGCGTTTATACGGACAGTATTATGTAGAGGTTCATCTCAGAGAATCGGATTAAAACACATAATCGCTTATTCGCGCAACTGATGGGTTTGGTGTAGTGCAGCGCGTACGAGGCGACGGACCAGCTTTCAGAACGGGCGCGCTCATTTCTCTCTCGAGTGTAGCATAGGCGATGAAGAAACGTTGTTGTTGAGTCGAAAGAACAACGAGCCTTCGCAGAAAAAGAATGCAGTCTCCCGAGCTCGAGGCTGACGGCGCGGACGAGCGATGCCGTGGGGATTGTCATGCTGGGGAGGACGGCGGGTCTGAGGTTGTTCGTTCTCGTGGTTCGTACGTTGTTGACAGTTGGAAGTGATGCTCCCCTTGGCTTCCACAAACGATGAAACGTATAGTGCATGACTGGCGCGGAAAGAGCACGCATGAAATCGCTTGCATCACCCGTTAGAACATATGTTTCCTGCCAAGCGTCGCATCAAAGATAGCAATGCTTGAAATCGAATGAAGTCACAATATGATCCAGCTTTCAAGGATAAAACCATGCTATTTCTTCAAAAGTCAGAAGTGGCCTGAAGGATTCAGAAGGATCATGTGAACAATTATACTGAATGATGCAAAGATTAACTTGAAACATTCTAATATTTAATAGGTGCTGTTAAATCTAAGTAATAACCCCAAATTAAATATGCACTTGTTTTGCACCTTGAAGCTTCATGAACGTTAAGCTCTATAACATGCCTCAGTTGACCACATATCAGCGCCGAACAGCGATCTGGTGGAGGCCCTGTGTTGGGAAACATAGCAGGTTGAAGGTTGTTTTCGTATTCCACCCATTGTCGACGAGTGAAAGTGATTCTTTCCTTAGCTACGAGATGTGATCGGAGCGACAAGGGCCAGTATTACTTCACTCCACGTCATCCAGTCGAGTATGCTTTGAGCTTAACAACGCTTTAACGTATAAACTAGCAGAATGCTAGAAGTGGCTGAACTCGGCAGTAATCTGACTTCTAGGAATAAATGTTCAACTGTCTTAAAAATGTGCAGTCAGGTAGCGTCCTGCTTGATTCGGATCATAGGACACGACATGCAAACGTAAAATACTAAATAGTAGATATAGAGGAACAATTCTTTTACTCAGTAGGTGTCATAATTGCAAATAACAGCTGCAAATAAAAAGCACGCTTTCACACTAATAGCACACCCATAAATGTTGAGCTTTACGTGTCCCAGTCAACCTCCCTCATGTTCAATACCCGGGGCGTAGCCAGAAATTTTTTTCAGGTTGGGGGGGGGGGGGGAGTCATCCATGCTTTATGTATGTTTGTGCATGCGTTTGCATGTCTGTGTGTATATATACACAAGCAAAATTGAAATTTTTTTTTGTGGGGGGGGGTTGAAAAGCCCTCCAATGCCCCCCCCCCCCCTGGCTACGCCCCTGTTTCCATACCATGTAGCTTTACGTGCACCTTTATTTAAATATAAGCTGTCATGCAACATCCTTAGCTTTGGCTGTACAGCAGCTAATACAAACTGTGCTTGAGAATCCAAGATTTATTGCAGTACAACACTAGCTATACACAATAACATTCTGTAGTAGTTCCAGCGCAAGTGTTGCAGCTTTTTTTCAGAATTAGCAGCTCATATAGCGCACCATAAGCATGCAGACATACACGTCTAAATGTGCAGCTATTATTCTTTTTTACGAAGAACTGCGTGAAATAAACTGGCACAGGAGACGCACGGACAAGCGTCTTCCTTGTGCCAGTTTATTTCGTGCAGTTCTTTGTAGTCATGGATTACCAACTTGCCCAGCGATCAATTCTTCAATATTATCCTTTACGTGCAGCCCCCTTCCGTGGCAGTTACCACGGCACACCATCTGTCAGACATTGTGCCACATAAAGGGTATTTGCATATAGTACAAGATTTGTCCTTCACTAAATGTTGAGACCTGAAATGTATTTGTTATTTTTCTGGTACCATTTCAAAACATGACCTTTCCCTTGCAGTGTTGAGACATATATTTGCAATAAGTTAGTCAGGCATCGAGTCCAAATCCATCACTGTGCCAGCCTGGCACTTAATTATGTATGCATGGGTCCCTTATTTCCATTCTCTGCTTCAAGCCCTTCCCTTCACCCATTACTGTAGAACTGTGGCATTTAGGTGTTCCATCTGGCACCGCTAATTGTTGTTACATTTTGTGCCATTTCTTCGAGTACCCATGCCAGTATTTAGTGCACTAAGTGAAGAAGGAACATGTTATGCTGCTGCGCAGCTGCATACTGAGCAGAACAATGAAATGTAGAGCCATGAGAGAAAATATAGAGACTATTGTCACGCTACAACGCAAACACAAGACAGTGAGAAGTTCTACAAGAGTAGGAGGACAGCTGTTGACACAAAAAAAAAATAGCAGGCACAAACATGTCTAGCAAGACTGAAACTTGGGCTAGTTGGTTGTCCTTCATGATGAACCAGCAGCACAACCACACACAGAGGAAAGGTACACGAAACACAGCACTGTGTTATGTGCCTTCTTCCTATGTCCGTGTGTGGTTGCACTGCCGGTTCATCATGGACAAACATGATGTCTTCGGCAAAAATCCCAAAGACCCACTAGACATTGATGTTCATTGATGTCCCCATTGTCTTTCTCACCTGCAGAGCACACGCATCACTACATATACAATAGGATGCATTGCAAGGGTTCTTCACCTATATGCTCTCTTGTTGGAGTAACAGGGCATTGTGTGAACAAAATAACGAAGGTAAAAATAAAATCACCCTAAAATACATGCCATATCTTTATTGCTCAATTTTCACCTCCACGTGTTCCACTTCAGCACCTGTGCACATATGGCGCCCTAAAGGATCTCGGAAGTAGTTTCTCTGAAGTGGTTTTCAAAGCTGCTATGGATTAGATTAAGCTAATTGAATCTCATGAACTTATCCTTTCAAAACAAATAAGGGGGCAGTCCACTTGTTATTTTCTAGCAAGCTACCTTAGCAATTTGGCTTCGAACGTGTGCACTTTCCTTGCAATTGTGTCCCAAACAATATAACTACAAGACACATCATTCTACACTCTTAAAAGAAAAGGTAGTGCTACTTACTAACTTGAGGTAGTAAATTGCTGTCACAACATTCACTACCTAAGTAGTAACTGCAGGTAGTAAACGGCAAGGTAGTAAAGTTACTACCATGTCATTTACTACCTGCAGCTATTACATACCAAAGGTAGTAACAGAAAGGTAGTAAATTTACTACCATGACAGTTACTAGTTCCTGTTACTACTTATTGGAAGGTAGTAAGCTAAGCTAGTAACATTACTACCACGACGGTTATTACTTAGTTACTAAATGCAGGAAAATAGTATTTGTAAGTTAGCAAAGTTCCACCGGCATGTTAGCTATTTGCAGCAACTATTGATGAAAATTTGCTACATCATTTGATAACGTCAGTCAACTTCATGAACTAGAAAAATGCATCTTACTTAACACAAGGAGCATGCATCAGCTAATCTCACAGAAAAAAAAATTAATGTATTTCAACAAAGAGACTAATGTCTTTAGACATCAGAATCATTAGACTGTCTTTTGCCAGTCTAATGCGCTTTCCTCATGCACACCTAATGAGGGTCTACAAGGAATTGGCTGCTGTTAGTGTGTAGAATTCTGATGTATGAGTTTCAGCGTATTGCAGCCTTATGCCTGCAACAGCATGTTTGCTGCACACAGGTCAATAAATCTTTTTGTGGTTAACAATACGAAAGTGTGTAGGCTTTAGAGGATTGTAACAAAAATATCAGCAGAACATTTCCAGCAATGACTATATCAACAGCGGTTCTTTACATGTAAGAGTATTTGAAGCCAATAAGTAATCTTGTAGGCCTATGATGCAGGCATTTGGAAACAAGCTCTACATTGTCAATTTATTAGTTTCAATGGGACAATAAATGGGCTAGTTGATTCAATTCCCATGAAAGTGCAGTTTTATAATCACAAACAAACCAATAAGATGATACGAGAAGTTTCCAGGAGTAAGTGCTTTTTATTAATTTCTCGACGCGGCACTGACGATAGGCTCTCCTGTGCTGCACTGTTGTGGTGGTACAGTTGCTGTATTGAAACCTGCAAGAGAGAGTGTGAAAATGTAGTTTGGCATTGAAGCGAACAGCTTAGCGCAACACATGAACAGATGCTGCAATTTATGATTGATGACTTCTGTTTCGAAATAGTGATATCATTTTTACCATTTTACTTGAATAATCCACGTGTATTCAATGCCCAACCCATAGCCTGGCTTAATGCTGCTTTGATCAAAAACATAAGAAAACAAACCGCTATACAGCACTTCTGAGGGCTGTGGTGTCATAGATAGGCCAGCTATCATATACAGGCAATTAGCTCGGTCAGCTTCTTGATGTAACGTTGCATAACAGCATCCTTTCGCTACTCAAATGGTACTCCATGCATGACTCCTGGATGACTCCAGGATAGGCTATTCTGCCTTGAGAAACCGCCCTCATCCGATCATGCCCTCAGTGGACGGAAACAAGTTTTACGATTCAAGTGGAACGCTCGAGGAGCGCGGGGTTCCCTAGTGCTCTTTTGAGCTCCCTAGCTGAAAAGATGCTCGTCACTCTTAGAACGACCAGAAATAACAGGCCAAACAAGCACACTCGCTCTCCCTTGGCTGACGTTCCCTACATTCACGGTTTCTCTAATAGGTTGAAGAAGACTGCAGGCAGAGTAGGCATAAGAGTTTATGCTCCATCCCAAACCATCTGGCCTCCCTATGCAGGCTAGTTAACAGGGATGAAACAGTATCCTTTTGCTGTGACAAGAAGCACAGAAATCATTTCATTGAATGCGTGAAGAACGTCATTTATGACATTCCATTATCATGCAGAAAATCATATGTAGGACAAACCGGACGATGCATAAATTACAAAATGCGTGAACATGCCAAATCTTTAAAAGCAACCACAGGCAGGAACCTGGCATTGTACATCATGCGGCTGCTCCCCATTGCTTGACAATGTGCAAGTTCTCATGAAATATCGGGAGTAATGTGCTCACAAAATTTATGAGGCGCACATAATTCACAAAAGGGGAGCAGCTTGCGTTAGCGCGCTATCACTAGCACTATTTGACGAAGAAATTAGCTGCCATGAGCCTCAATTGTGATCACTAAGCTTGTTGTCATGTTTTTATTTCTTGTTTGTTTCTGTTTTATTGTTAGTGGTTGCAGTTTTCTAGCCTTGCTGTCACTTGCTTAAAAACCTTTTTTTTTCAGACCCTGGTTCTTCGTTTTTGTTGATTTATGAATGTCAGACTTTTAGCGGTTTTAATCAGTTTGGTATTGACCACCATGTCATTGTTTTTTTTGCAATTTTTGCTTGTATTATGTTAATGAAATCGGCTTCTGCCGCATCTTGTAAACCCTATCCAAAAAAAAAAGCGGGCGGCCGAGTCACTTGATAGCATTTGTGCCATTTTTCGATTTTTGCTCGCCGCCTACAGATTCTCAGACTTTCCAATAAGGAAATCAGTTGATAGTCAGCTCTGGCCCTGTATGTTCTTCGTCCCGTTGTCTGCGCTCTTTTGCCACAAAGAAGAATCACATTCAAGTGCGTGTTACTTGTTAAACATCTTGACAGGATAGCACAGCTACTCAAGAAAGAGCACATAGCAGTGCTGAACTCACGACTAACTTTTCTAGAAATCACGCAGATACTTAAGATATCACCTGAAACCAAGTGTTTCACAGAGTAAAATCATATACAATGGTCGATTCCACGAAAGATAAAAAAAAAGGTGTATACTTGATGTTTCCGATTTTCCTGATAATTTTGTATGTTGTGCACATATGACTGCACAGCACGAAACGCAATTTTTTTCACATAAAAATATTTTCAACACAGGAAAATTCGACGAGCGCGCCGGTTGACGACGACAATCTTACGAAGAGTGCGTTTTCGTAAATTCGCAACCCTGCTGGCAGCTACTGAAGCTAACATGACAAATATCTTTCTATTTAGCATAAGTAGAAAGTGAAGAAGAATAGCTCTTAAAATTGATGGAATTCGAGCAATTATGCATTTTTAAAAATTCACGACAAACGCTGCGTTAGTGAAAAATTAGTCAAATTTGGGACGCTATGGTTACTTCTGTGAACATCTTAGTTTGTTCATATTTGCTGTATGAATAGCCTTTATATGAATAATGAACCTCTGCATTTGTATTTCTCTAATAATTTTCAAAGTAGTAAATTTCAGTATTATTTGTATGGTCGCCCATTTGATGTC
>NC_051181.1:40293769-40333059 GCF_013339695.2 Rhipicephalus sanguineus | reverse complement strand
CCTGAGCTCTACAAGATATTTCATTAAGAGGTGTTGAGGCGAGCTCGTTGGCCGGAATCATTAGAATGCAGCGCTAAAAACACAAACACACGGGGCGAGAACGAGACGGGCACTGGAACGAGGACAGCGCCCGTGCTCGTTCTCGCCCCTTGTGTTTGTGTTCTTTAAGCGCTGCATTCTAAAAGATATTCACAGTGAACATCAACACACATTCACACCACACATTTCACGATGGACGAGCCAGGCCACCGCTATGGCTGAATATCACAAAAGCAAATCCTAATCCACATTTGCACTTTCTGTATACACACACACAAACACGAATCACATTTGCGGCTTCTCAGACGTGCGCTTTTCGTGTGATGCTCACGGGAAATACACACACACACGCACGCACGGTCGCGCACGCTCCATTCATTCATAACTTCGGGCTAAGCACGAGGATCGTGCTGCACGAACACAACACAAACACGCATGACATTTGCGGCTTCGCAGACGTTGCATTTTGGTTTGATGCTTGCTGCTGCGTTCGATTTAGGAATGCAGGTGGTAGCAGCTGGGGAATTACGCGCAACATACACAGCCACCATTCTTTCGGAACTTCGGGCTAAGCACGGGGATTATGCTGCACAAACAGAACAACGGCGTACCGTACGAAGACAGCTGTAACAATCATCGTACAATCGCGTATGCAACGACTACGAACAGCTGTTGCCCCGTCAACATAGTGCTGTCCTTAAAGTGACGGCGGTGACGGGCCTCCTCACCTAGTTTTATAATTACTTCGGTTACTTGTGCCTATAAATTACAAACCACTCGTGCTATTCGCTCCTGTTGATGAAAAGTTAACAGTATAATGATGATTTAAACAACAACATTAAAAACAATTTGTCATGTTTGCGGCTGTTACTTTTAACAAGCGGTAGGTAGCGCTGCGCTTCTTCCTTTTTTTTTTTTTTTCCCGCGCCCCATGGAGAAAAAAAAATGGCTCCACACTTTTGTGTTTCTTCACGCAGCAACGTGATCGGCGTGTTTTCGATGATCTCGACGCTCAGCAAGATCCATTGTGCAGTGTTAAGTTCAGAAATGTTTTCCTCATCGTATGCAGCAGTGAATTCTCTTGTGCGCTTCGTCGTTTCCGCCCGCTGGATATCGACGATTTTGACAAAGAACTCTACGAAGTCTTGCGGGCTGGCGAGGAAAACGGCAGCACCCACTTACTGCACATGAGCCGTGAGTATTGCAGCATTACTTCACTTGTTTGTAAGCACCCCGTTAAGACAAAATTGTCCGCCGACTGCAGAAACTGAGGAAGGGATGGAGGAGGCGTGAGTCGAACAACAACCGACGTGTGCAGCGGAAACTCGGCGATGCTCAACTGGGACCGGGATCACGAAAAAGTGAGCTACGCCTGTATGCTTTCTTCTTTAATGTAACGGAAAGCTTCATTGTGCGTTTTCGTTCCGAGTGGAGTGAGCCTTGGCGATACGCATAATGAAAATAAAGTAAAATGGTGTGCTGAAGAGATATCTGAGTTCGTAAGCATCAGTCAGCAGCATTGCGAGATGCTTTTCCGCAATTAACCCCGCATTTTTTAGTCTTCTAATGATCGACAGCAGCATGTTCTCGTATCTTTCCTTTTCTTTTTTAGAGGAGCAGATAAGTTGTGCAACAATTCTGCTATGATACACACCCAACGAGCGTTCGGCTCCGCGCTACAACCCGCTGGTCACTTCACTGAAGCGTACGAACAGCCTGTTGCGTGCAGTTTGTTTATTTACATTTCTGAGACTATGCTGATAATTGTATCATACCGTCACGTTTTTACCATTGCACATGTGAGGGTTTCACTCATTCACGCCATGATTATGTAAAGTGAAAGCTAATTGATTGCAATGATAAGGCCTGTCTTGAAGGCATGATTTCGATGCTGCATGTCAGCCTCTGGCACGACTGTAGGCTTTTGCACCTTCCTAGATCAAGTGCGTTACTAGGACAGTGACCTTGAAGTGCAGGTTAAACGCCTAACGAGATTATGCCAGAATTGATCAATTCCTTTGCCTCTTGAAATGAATGCACCAGCTATAGTTGCATTTGTTTGCACTATGAGGGAGTATCGCACTGCTTCTGCAACGTTGTGACTAGCTCAGTACCTTTGTTTTGTGTCATTTTGAGGTAATGGTCATAGTGAATAAATTTTCCTTTCCTGCTAAGTTTTTCTTATCCTGTTTTGTGTTGAGAGGCCTTTCACGCAGTGTCAATTCTTGCGGCAGTTGCTTAATTTTCATTTTACAGTTGCCTCCGATTAACTTATGCCTGGGTGGTGCTCTGAAAAAGTCCTGCCCTGATGCCTTGAAGCGTAGTTTTGACGCGCAAGTAGGCCAGCTCGAAAAGGCCGATTACCCTAATACATTGCTCTCTGCTGTCGCCGAAAGGCTACTGAAGCAGGTTCGGCAAGGAGACGATTGCAAAGAGCATGGAAACACCAACGAAAGCGCTCATTGGTGTTTTCTTCGTTTTTATTTGCACCTCATTTAAATGTGATTCACACCAATTGTGCCTTGGAACTGACTGCTGCTTCGGTATCTTATGTTCGTCTCTTCAGCAGAGCTGAACTTTGTCGCAGAAATTCCATTCCCTACTGAGCGCCACGACATCCGTGGGTCGTATTTCAGCCGCGTTTCTTAGATGCATGCGGCATAAGCATTGTGAATGGTGAGTGTACCGCTTCCTTGTCATAATTTACATGAAGAGCCTGTACAACGAAAAGTGAAAGCAGCAAAAATCTAAAACGACAGTGCTGCTTTGGCAGTACTTTGCTCAAGGCATCACATGAAGCGTGGATGGTGAGAGAGGCATGTGGGGGTATCTCATTGATTGCATGCCTTTTAAAAAGGTTCTAGCTTGAAATGAAGGCAAGGAGACAATATTACTGCTCCCTCCGAGGGTGGCCGACATGGTGAAAGAAAGACGTTGAAGCGAGGTTGCTTGTGCTTCTGCATCTGAGGCTTCCACCTGTGAATTTAAGGCTCAATAATTTTGAAGCACTTTCATTTGTTGGTTTACTAATTGACTAGGAAGTTATCATATGCCTCCGTCTTCAAGAAATGTGCTTGTTTTTTAGTGATTAGAATAGTGATTTAGAACTGCCAAGCAAAATGAAGTTGTCTTCGATAACGCTTCTCCTCATGTTTCTGATGCGAAAACATGCACATCCCTTGAGAAAGAAGGCATGAGACATAATTCGTAAACCAAGAAATTAAAGCACTTTAGAATAATGATTAGCTACGCAGATGGAAGCTTCAGCTTACAAAGCAGCGGCACGCCCACTTCGACATCTTTCTTCCATCAACTCGGCCATCCTCGATAAACAATACTATCGTCTTCTTGCCACCGTTTCAAGCTAGAACCTTCTTAAAGCTACACAGTCAAACATTATTCCCCATGTGCACTCTCACCATCCACGCTGCATGCGATGCCTTTATCACAGTAATCGTAGGGTGGCGCCATCCTTTGAGATATTCACCACTTTCTCTCCATTAATTATACAGGCTATCCGTGTAAAGTATGACAAAGACACAGTATACTCGTCATTCTCAATGCTTGCTACATGGTTCCAAGGGATGCGGCCTAAAGATAACCCATGGATGCTGCGTGCTCATGCTCAGTTGGGGATGCGATCCCCCAAACAATTCATCACTGCCGAAGAACAGAGTGTGAGATACCTAAGCAGCAGTCGACTGTGATGCACAATTGCGAAAGTCACAATTAAGCGAGCTGCGTATAAAAATAGAAGTGTATCACCAGTGTTTAGGTACTTATATTATGTAATTATATATTTCAAAGTGAACCATCTGAAACTTTGTTGGCGGCACTTCAAAAAGCCGAAGCATGTAAAAACGTGAAAAACACAAAGCAGCATAAGATCTTAGCACCCAAGTGGCTGCCGCCTCTTTCCATGGTCCCAAAGAAGTGTGCGGCACAGTGAAGTGGACTTATGGTCCAGCGTCCAGGGACACGGTGGACGCTCAATATAAAACTAGCTTATCTTGCCTAAAACAAATCACTTCGATTAAACTATCACAAATGAATCTTGCTGGTTATACCCTTTCAAATGAGTGCAAGCATGCATTTTTTACTTGGATGGCTTCACCAATCTGCATGTGCCTGAACATGAGTCATTCCACACATTTTTGAGGCCCGTGTACTTAGATTTAGGTGCACGTTGAAGAACGCTCAGGTGGTCAAAATTTCCGGAGCCCTCCACTACGGCATCTCTCATAATCATATTGTGTTTTGGGACGTTAAACACCATCAATTATTCCACACATTTTTGTATGTCTCCGCTTCTTTGTCTCAAAACTACTGTGTCGTCAGCCTCTATACTTTTTTGACACACTTACTGCCGACTGTCCAGCCATGTGATGTAGTTCTATTGTGTTTATAGACTTTGTTGAGTTTTAAAAGAATTGTCGTAATAGACGCAGAATTGCCGCATTGCTTCACCACAAGCACATTCTGAGGAGAGTAGTGGATCCTAAGGGGAGCGAATAAGAAAGTGCCATTGCTTTTCTAGCGAATAGCCGAGATCTGAAGGGCCCCTAAACCACCCAGACGTCCAAATTTAGTTGTCGTGGGGAAGTTGTGCACGAGTCTACAACGAACACGTAGCCGTAAAAATTTTCTAAACGATGCTGTAGTAGCAGAGTTAGACGTGTTTGATGATCGAAACGCGGCTACCGATCCTTTCGCTCTTTCCTTCGCTACCCTCCGCTCGTCGGCTGGTCTCCTCTCCCAAAGCCGCTTTGCCCTCCTCGCCGAACGCCCCTTCCAGTCTCACTTGACATACCATCATAGCTGACGCACTCTTCAAAACAGCATGCACTTCCAGTCCGTTGCCGCGACCGCGACTCCGTCAGCTCCGTGCTTCTCGGCTAACTGCTGTTGTTGCCGTGCCGGCCCGTGCTCCTACGAATCATGCCGGTATGGACCCTGTGTTGCGCGCGCACGCCTTCAAGGGATCGCCAACGTGGTAGAAAACCGGAGCCAAACTCCTGCAGCAGGCGTGGGTTGTAATGGTAGTCTTCAGCAGCGAAGTGGCGCCCACAAACACGTACAACACTGTTGCGCTTTGATTGTGCTGTAACTCCGATGCGCTCAAGCCAGGCATTTCGCAAGGTGACATCACGAGGTAACACGTGTCGCATCTTTTCGTTTTTCCAGTCGGCGCTTTTCCAGCCAAGCGCCGCACACCAATGCGTGAAAGCCATCGCAAAACACTGTCGGATTCAGTCCGCACAGCTTATCAGCCCGCTAGGCGTGACTGTGCCTGTACGCTAGCGATTTGGCAGTTGCATTACTGGCTGCAGTTGCCGATTCGCAAGCGCGCGCACGCCGGCAACACGACGGAAGGAACAGCAAAGCGCGGGCAGCTGCTTGCAGACTAACCGGAAGTCGTAGGTTCTTGTTCGACCAATCACAGCATCGCCTGCATAGGCGCATCACAGATTGAACACACGACGTCACACACGTCACTAGGCAAACCGGAAGGGCCCGGAGAGGTGAAGAAATTGTTTCTTGGGAATTTGTGGTGCACCCGCAGCTTGTAGCGCTGCCATGTGTGGCATCGTTGATCATGACGGCATTCTGCACACGATGCGCGTGTTACTTGAAACGTTTGAAAAGATATCGGAGGGTGGTTTGGGGGCCCTTAAGGCGTTCAGTGTAGTATTGTATTGTTGAGAGATTTCCCAGCAACGTATGTTTTGCCCACCTCAGCAACATTCAAATCACTGCTAAGGACAAAAACGGACAGATGTTCAGCAGAGTGTGCACAGTAAATGTGCCTTTACATTTATCTTGTGCTGGTGCAATAGTTACAGACAATATTTCACCTAACAAACACCAACAATTTAAAAAAAAGTGCTTAACCACAACTCAATGAAACCGACAACATATGGTTTGCCATCATCTGGTGTTCGTTGGGTGCTCGGTTGCGTGGTTGCGCATCCAAGTCTACTTTCTTGTTTTATAGCGATACTTGCAAACATTAGCAAGGCTTTCGCTGCCTCGAAGTTTGCAATGGTGAATGCTAATGCATTAAGTGGTAGGTCTACAGTGTTTGTCAATACAGCAAGAATATTGTTACACTGCTGTAATACGCATCTGCCGCAGCTTTTTGGTAATGTTTGGCTTTTATGGCTGTAGCATTTTCATTTAACAGTGCATATGGTTGGCATCTATGGGTCAACGGGGGTCATTGGGCTCACCAATCCTGGTTAGGCATTCCAGAGTGCATAGCACCAACTGTAGAAAGCCTAGCATCTTTTTGATTTCTAGGTCTGTAGTGTGCTTCGCCAATAATCGATGTACATACCTGTTTCTTAAGTTCATGCATATAATTGAACCTTTTCACTGATCAAACCATGCACAGCCGTGTACTTCTGCATTTCAGCCGACAGCACCAAAATGCAATAGCCTATGCACTTTCTGTGCTGAGACACCTTGAAACAGACAAAATGCACCTTGGAACATTAATAATGTGCTGCTGTTGTGTGTTGTGAGTGACCTATATAATTTCCTGGTTTACATTTTAATGTTTGTTGAGAATGCCACCGAGCAAGGACAGACTGCAGTGGTGGGGAAATGAGGGGTTGTTACCTGTAATATAATTTGAGATTATTTGACACCCGTGCCCTCCCACTCAATTGGTATGATGTACCTTTTATGTGCATATTTTTTTTTTCGTCGAAGATAAGACTTGTGCTTGCTTCTTATATTCGCAGACACCTTTACCTCGAGGCGAAAAAGTGTCCCCTGCAGGACCTCCAGAAGAAACACCAGTCCCCGCAACGGTACCTTGCACAAGAATGTGCCAACCTGCACTATTAATCCAGCTAGGTTTTCATGGACATTTTCATTAATTTTATGCCCTTGAAGTTATTAAAGTGCTAATTTGTTTTAAAAATGAGTACGTGTCAACTTCACTTAAGAGGTTCCATGTAAATGGCATGGGAAAGTGTGCAGATGTGTGCATTTTTAAAATCCAGTTGCTACCCTCAGCCCTGCATAGATAAACTTATTGCTAGTGAAGCTGCAAGAAATTTCTTTTCATTTGTTTTGCTCTATTACGTCCAAATACAGTACTTAGAACATCTTTTTTTTTAGTTATTGATCCTGAGGCCATTGACTACCTCAGTGTAGCTTGAGGCATTAAGGGTCTGTTGCAAAATCATTAAGTTTGTTGGTAAATTACCCTTAGTTGTCAGCTGCATTGCTGTCACTCCAGATTTCTTAGTACGCAGTGTTAATTTATCAGGATTGGACTGGTTTGTCCGATTTCAAAAGCTCATTTGCATTGCCTACCACAAAGGAATAAATTTTTTATTAGTAAAAAGAAACTTGCAAAGCTTCCGCTTGCCCTGCCGAGGAACTGAATTTTATTACTGCGTACTACATGAACAGGTTATGATCTTGGAGTAGTTAAGGGCCACAAGGCTCTAGCACCCTAAATGCGACTGGACTATGCAACAGACAACTGGATGACGTGACACAGAACTGGATAATGTGACAGGCAACTGGACAGCACGACAGATTAGTGGACCACGCGACAGACAACTGGACTGCACGACATACCAGAGGACAGACAATAGACTACAGGACAGACAATAGACTACAGGACAGACAATTGACTATAGAACAGACAATTCACTACAGGACAGACAATTCACTACAGGACAGACAATTCACTGCAGGACAGACAATTCACTACAGGACAGACAATTCACTACAGGACAGACAATTCAATACAGGACAGACAATTCGCTACGGGACAGACAATTCACTACAGGACAGACAATAGACTACAGCGTCCCAAAATACGAAAGACAACAGAATTTCTGTCGTACTATTCTGTTGTGATTTTCGACTGGGGATCATTGAAGTAATTTGAAGTAAATGATGATGGAAGTATTGAACTTGACCAGCTGACTTGAATCGAGCTGCAATACTATTGTCTTCACATTCAAAACAGAAAGGCTTAAGTTCCTACATGGCACGTAATACAGAAAAATGAGTTGTTTGCTTACGAAATCGCTGAAGTTGGGTGGTTTTCTTTGCGCTGTCGCTGTCGCGGCGGTACAGGTAATGTGGTGTTCGGCTGCTGGCCCGAAAGTCGCTGGGTTCCATCCTTGGGATGGCGGTCGCACTTTCTATGAAGGCGGAAATGCTAGAGGCCCGTGAACGCAGATTTAAGTGCATGTTAAGAAACAGAGGTGGTCAAGATCTCCTTCGCCCCCCTTTACAGCTTGCGTAATAGTCTAATCGTAGATATGGCACGTACAACTCCGGTCACAATTGTTACAAATTCTTTTGCGCTGTAGTTTTCAAGTTACATGTGTATGCACGCGATATGTGCGCGACCACCCACTCGTTGGCCAGTTCACATGGTTTGGCACCTGGTGGAATTCCTGCAACGCAATATTACATGTGTTATGGGAACTCCTGGCACTACAGGATCCTGTACAGGTTTTATTTGCTCCTGAAGCCATTTCAAGCATTGCTGCGGCTCTGTGGTAGGATGCCTGACTGCCGCGCACGAGGCTTGGGTTCAATTCGCAGCCGAATCGAAGGTGATTTTTATTATTTATGCATTTGCATCTATGTGGACTTTTCGCTTGCGGACCACGCCGAGTTTTTGCTGACAGCCCGCAACACCGACGTCGACTCCGACGTTTCTGCGAAACCCGCTTTTTAGCGCTATCGCGTTAATAAAGTGAAATGATACAGCACCACATTCTTGCGCTAAATAAATAATCGATAATTATTACACCATGTGTTTCCCGCCGCAGTACATACCGCAATTACATTTAATGTATTAATATATGATCATACCATAAACGAGAACACACGCACGTACAAGCATGCAAAGAATATCGAGGCTTCAAAGCGGCATATGCTCTAAGAGCAACATTAAGGTGATTTATGGAGATAGTTTGGGTGGTACACGTTCTACCTATGACTAGCCAATAACTTAAGCATATAATCTATGTTATGAAACCAGATTTTTATACCCTACTGCTTGTGTATACGCTGGCCACGACGTAGCACAAAACCGTTATAGCGCAAAACCGTCTAGCATAATCAAGACAATAATATTTTACTTGTATGCTCTATACGACTTAAAAATTACAGCATATCTGCAGTGCTGCAACATCTACTAACCTGTCACATGCCCCAGTTATAACCGTTACAGGCCCTGTCACTCTGACTAGTGATGACTACGTTCACCACCTCCGATATATTTCTTCAGTAGTAAAAACGTTAGCGGCACGCAGTGAAGTTCACATGCGGCTCGTAATTTTTTTAAATTTGCGAATGCTGTTGGCAGGCTTGGCTGCAACAGGGTTGATACAACGAGTGGGCACATAACTAAAAAGAACATGAAGCAACGAAGACAAAGCTATAAACAATACTGTGGCCAAAAATACATTATTCTAATACTGTGAAAGTTAATTCCCATGTGATGTGACGAAACAGAGCTGGATGTATACTAAAGCAGTACGACAATGATCAGCATATACAATCGTCATAAAGGGCTTCCCACGTGTCCTTCAAAGCTTTCTATGCCACTCGAATACAACACAGGCATTTGTAAACAGCCCCACTCTGCTATCGTTCGCTGAAAAAAATGAGTTTGTGCGGAAGGGCAACGCATTGTGAATCCCAAAAGTGAATCCCGGCTTCGATCTCTGCCCTATTAAGGCACGCTGAAACGGGCTGTCTACTTAGTGGAAACTCACAGAATACCACCCCAACTGTCTACTCGGAAGTACCCTGCACCTACAACAGCATACGAAACTAGTTTTACGGAATAAGATGATTTAGGCTAACTCCAATAGTGCCAATGCAGGAGGTAATGTAGTCGTGCGACAGGCTTCAGGACCATTGTGGAGCCACCGCATATGACTTGTTTTACAGGCTTTTGTACTTTGCTAGACTTTATTTTGGTTACATTGTGGTTCGCGTCAACGTTTACGCTATTCGCTGAAGGTGATTCTGTTCAGTTTGGGGAAGGAATTAAACGCCGACGTTATTAGTATTGTCAGTAGGCCAGCTGTGCATCATTTTGTCCTCGTCCTTACCAGCACTCTACTACCGTCACTGAAGATGCACTAGCATGCCGACATCGCCATCCTTTTCTGGCCAAGGCGAAACCGAAGGCCATGATGGGAATGCATAATAAGAGAGACGTCCTGGATTGCATCACCAAAAAGAAATAGCTAGGCGCTCAGCCGCACCACTGCCATACCGTAGTATCACGACCGACCCTACGAGAATCAAGAGAAGAGCGAAGTTAAAACAAGGAGGAGACTTGTCCATGGTGGACAGCGGTCGCGTCAATGGCTGCAGTCGCGGACGTTCCGCCACCACACGACGACTCAGGCAGTGGCTCTTCATACGTCGCTTTACCGAAGGCGTAGTCGATCTGTAATTAATCGACACAGTCCTTCCCGCTTTCACGGCAATATAGCAAACTCGTCACTGCGCGTCTTCGTCCCTGCAACCAGGCACGTAGGCAAGGGGAGGGGGGCGGAGGGCCCGCACCCACTTGCCCCCCCTTGGGCCGGAGGGGGGCCGGGCCCCCCGCCTCCCCCCCGCCCGAAATTCGTCCAGCCTTATATATTCCCGGGCAACCTTTTTTTTTTCTTTTTGCCATGGAAAGACTTTCGAACATATAGGCATTGCCCCGCACCCTCCCCGAAAAAAAATCCTGGCTACGTGCCTGCCTGCAACCAAATGTTGGAGTCAAGCGAAATAACACCTGCGTAGTGTTCAGCAGGTACGTCGTGCACTTTTGTAATTACCATTATCCTCCTCTTGAACTGGATTTAAAAAACCCTGAAATTCAATAGGCGCTAATTTCAATTACTGGAAGAGACAAGTAATAAGTATGCTCAAATATAATAACTAATATAATATATATATAATATAATAAATATGCTCTGCAGCACATCGTGTTGACATACTGCAAGGTCACGCAGGCCTTCATTCTTTTAAGAACCACGTTTATTTGTAATCATTTGACGTGCAGTATTCCAAACATGATTGATATATTCTGTTGATCTGCGACGCATACTTATATAACAGGCGTCTTATGGCGCACTTAAGGGGGAAGAAAGCTGTTGCAGTAAGTGGCCCAATATGGTGTTCGTGTGTGAGCAATGCTCTAACGGCCTCTTATATCCCAAATTCACAATTTCGATGCGTCAAATGAAGCATGACACATCATCATTATGAATATTATTTATTCGTCCTTAACCTATATATACTGGTATGAAGGTGCGAGCCTTGAGTTTGTACAGTAGTGCTGTATAAGGGCCCTGTAGGCAACGCTGTACAAACGTCTCTTTATTGGATGCTTGGATATCATAGTACCTCTGCAATTAGTAGTCGCCTTCGCCGTCCACACAAAGGTCACGACTGTGCTCAGGCACAGGGCTGTCGCATATGTCCACGAAGTAGTCGATGCAGTTCTGAGGAACCGCATCTTTAACTTGTCTCCGAGTCCACAGGGCACAAACTGGTAAGAAGAATTGTATTGGAACGAAATGGCACGTATTACAACAGTATTCCTGCCACTGCTGCACACTTCAGTACAGATCGGCTAAATGAACTGGCCTTTTGATTACACTTCTTTTGTTAAGTAAGTACAAATCATTCTAAACATGATCATTAAGCGTTTAGCGCAACTCAGTAAAAACGGAAACATGGTTTGTAGACAGGTAGAAAAGACGGGGTGAGTGCTAACTAACAAAAGTTTTTTTTTTTTTATTTTGGGTTTCCAATGATATGTTATGCACTCAGTGAACCATGTGACATAAATAACAAACAAGGAAAACAAAAACTCGTTGATACAGTTTTATCTTATCAATTGGCACGTGTGGGCAGCCCAAGATATACCAATTCAACCAAATACTTGTTTTACAAGTATTTGATGAAGAGTTGATGAAGAGTATGTTGATGAAGAGTGCTCTGTGCTTGTTCCTTTCCGGAAATCCCTTGGAATGCGATCCGCTATCGATCCTTGCAAGAAGAAGCGATAACAAGGCTGCGAAAACCACTCGCTTTGGGAAGCATCACTAGGTTCCACGGAACGGGGTCACGGTTTTATTTTTCCAGCGCACTTTTAAAGCGCACGTTAGCAAAGCCCCTTTTCTGTAACTGAGACTGTGCTGAGTTGTTCGGAGGGGCGGTTTGCTTTCTCGCGAATCGTAGTTCCAACAGGTACGCCGATCTCACAAATGAATCGCAGATAAAGAAAACCGGTAATGCCGCTTTTCGAAAGCTCTTGGGTTACGTCCACAGGAGGGAAGGCATTCGATCTTGAAATCTTGGCAACATGGAAACCTCTGTATCTAGCTGAGTCGGCAAACAATGAATACATTGTAAGGAAATATCCGCATAACGAACGATTTTGAAGACCTTGGTCTAATCCAGCTTCAGCGAGCTTGAAAAACTCTGCAGCTTTGAAGCGACAAAGGACAGCATGCTGAACAAAGCTAAACTTAGCGGCAGTTATTACTTAGATAAAATGTTGAAAAACATTGACAATAACAAGCGAGAGCACCTAGAAGCACATTTACCGTAAACACGCATAAACGTGACGTAAAATGGAGGGCGACTTTGTCGGAAAGTGACACATGGCAAAAGTATACCGCTCTGTTTTTACAAGCCAAGTTCACAGTTCTGCTAGTAAAAAACCCTTGTTTAATACGTAATTCCTACGACGCGGTTGCATCCATCAAATATTACTCCGGCCTAAGCTTCCAGGTCTTGTCTGTTTATATAAAAGACAGTGTTAGCAGAACGCATCCTGAGAAATTGCCGACAAGACAACAGAACAAAGGAAGCTATACCATAATAGCTGCTGGCGTTTTACATGTCGGAACCACGATATCATTGTGAGGGACGCCATAGTGGGGTCTCCAGATTGATTTCAACTACTAGGGGTTTCTTAACGTGTACGTAAATCTAAGCACACGGGCGTTCTTGCATTTCGCCCAACACAGAGGAAGCTCTACATGACCGTAAACCAGCGATGGTACATTTCTGCAAATATAGCAATACCTGTGCCATTTGCTTCACCATGCCTTCACACAGCAAAACGCAATTATTGAAGCCAACCGGTCATCTCTCGTAAGTGCACTTATTTTGATCATGACTTACATTGATCGCTGAACTCCACGCTAGTGACGACACAGTTCTCGTAGTCAGTGTAGTAGACAACTGCTTCTTTTTCTGTAGGATCTGAAACAATTTGCAGAAAGTATTGAACAAAGCCAAAAGATAATTTTCCTCTAAACGCGATTCTTCCGGAGCTTCAGCAACATCTTAGAATGTCACAGGAACATCGTTCAGCCTTCTGAAAGTAATCGACATTTATATGTGGGTCAATGTAATGCCAGCAAAGCATTACCAGCTACTCGGAGAGTACATGGTAATCATTAAGAGATCAATGTATACATTAATTATAAAAGCGTGTCTGCAGTCAGTAACTGCGTGTGCCTTGACCGAGATGAGAGAAAGAGAGAGATAATAACTTTATTTAAAAACGAAGCCCGGCCCGGGTAATGAAGGTGGTTTTCAAGCGTTGCCTTCCGCAACACTTTTTTAGCGTGATCAGAGAAATCTGGGGATCGGTAGACGAGGGGCCTGTGAACTTGTCAGCCGAATATTATAGTGCATCACGCCGCATGGAGCTTGCAGTTATGTTTTGAGGTCACCTAGAAATCACTTGCTGTTCCACTGACGCCATTAATGATGCCGTCAGTGAAATTCATGTTACATCATAAGCACATGGACGCGGCCATTCGCTGATTTGAGCTTCGTGAGGCGCAATCGTTACCGCGGCTGCCGCGGTGTGCCGCGACATGCCCACGCCGCGCACTACAGTGAAAAAATTGCAATTCTGGCACTGAACGTTACGACACTGAAAGTGTGTCCCGCATTCAAACAAAAACTGAGAAGTGCTCCAGGTCATGACGTGCGATGACGGATTGACGAAGCTCCTTGTCCCCTTGTTTAGCAGACCGATTTAAGCTATCTGCGTAAATTGTCTTATTCTAAGGAGTTAAATCTTCGAATCGAAACAGATCGCAGCCAGAAGAGTTGCCCATCACCCCCGTCCACAATATGATCCATGAGTGAGCAGCAACAAACAGACAACTGAGCCGATTGGCTGTCCCATTGACGTGAAGACTGTGTCTGCTGTCACGCACGCTGTTTTTGTATCCCAGAGAAAGTGCTCAAACCACGACAAAAAAGAACATGAGTTGCGTTCCCGTTTGTTGCTCACTGACCTTCATTCAATGATTGGCAGGCACCCCAAATTTTATTCATGTGCACCTACGCACCAGCTCGTTTTTTGACTGAAATCCACCTGTACTGAAGTAGGATGCCAGACTCGGCAAGTTGGTTCAGATGCATGGTACTTGAAGGAAGAGCGCAAAAGACGGGACCAAGAAACAGAAGGCACATACGAAAAATCACCTGTATTTTCGTTCTTTTCGGCGTATAGAAACGGCCAAGTCGCTCTTGCATCGACCTATCCAGGCTCAGAAGGAAACGTCTCAGTCTGTGTTATTCCGGCAGAGTAGCTTTATGGTGAATACGAGTGAGTCCGAGTTAGCAGGTTATTGATTTTCAGTTCGAGTGAGCCAGGCTGGACAATGTCTTCTGGAGTCTGTGTACGAGTGAGCCCGGCCCGGATGAATATTGCTGATTTTGAACCTGGGAGAGCCCAACAGAACCGATAGGACGCTGTTAAACCTGGTTCATTGGAGAAGTTTGTTTATGGGTTTCAAAGTGCCAAAGCGTTTCAACGTATGGAAGACGACATACTGGAGCGCTCCGGATAATTTCGAGGACCTGGCGTTCTTTAACGTGAAATGACACAGTGCAATACCCGAGCCTCTAGCATCTCGGCTTCATTGAAATTCGACCGCAGCGACTGTGACAGGACACGTGTCGTTCGCGTTAGCACTCGAGGCCCGTAACCACTGAGCAGCTGCGGCGCACAGTGGAAGGATATTGACTACGGCACTTGACGCCATTCCGCTAACTGTGACCGACGAGAACTTGGACGTCACCTTCTACCTTCAGCGTGCCGAAGAAGACAAACTCAGGGACGCACTCATGAAGAACTATGCAGACGACCCACAGCAGTCGTTACAAACTTCGATGACGCTACATATATAACACCGTATCAGCATCCGTGTTTGGGGCGCAACGCCGATATACCGATGGGGCCTCAATGAAAACTTCAGCGATTACTGAGGCCATACAAGACACTTCGACGTCTTGGCGCAATGGACTGCGTGGATTTTACCGACTGCATTTCACCGACGACGTAACGGATATAGTTGACTGCAATATGGCACTTACATGAGTACCAGCGATAACCCTGCAATACAGACTATTTTACGGATGGGTTTCAGTGCCGCCATATCGGGCTGTTAAACTTGTCGTTTCTTATCTTGAACAACTAAACGAACAGCGCTACGGTGGGCGTATACACACGAAAACTGTTGGGTTTGTGCATTAAACGTTTGCTGGCCTTATCAGTTCACGTCACGAGAGAGAAAATAAGAAAACATTAGTTTAGCAGCCCAAGATGACGGCGCCCACGTGTCTTACGCAAAATAGTCTATACAATGACGCGTTTATGACACCTGTCACGTTTCACCGAAGATCAGATTATCGACGACAGATGACTGTGCTGGCCGTTATCGTACTACTGCGAGTGTTACTTCATTGTGGGACACAATTTCGCCCAATAAGGTGTTCAACTTTTAGCGGTTTGACTTCTGCGTCCTTCATTGTGACAACCACATAACTTTATAAGTAGCTTATGGCTGTGATATATCTTAACGCATATTTATATAAAGCATGAAGAGGCCGCCTTGTTCGTGCCATTCACGTCATTTCGTCACGATCGTTTAATCCCCTTCATTACAGGGTTCTCATTTAAAAAGTAAGGGATAAGATGGAAGAGCGAGAGTTAATGCAGAGGAAAGGTGGGGAGATTAGTCAAATTGTCAGCAGGTTGTTATTTCGTACCAGTGAACTTGTTGTTTCTATATTTTGTGTTTCGGTATCTAGCCGGATATATTACGGCAAGAGGGGATATGTGAAGCACATAGGCATTTTGACTTTATCTTACGCAATCGCTCGCGCTTCTGATGCTGCACCAATACTGTTTTATAGCAGTTCGAGTACTAAGACGTGAATTTACGGAACACCGGTAAAGCACTGTAACTGGTCCTTCACTTTCAGGAATAATCCAGGAAGCGCGTCAGGCTGTCTCACCATCCCCGATGGTAGCGGCGTAGGTGCCAGGGGTGTCTCCTAGTCGCAGGTGAATGGCCGTCCTCTGCCTGAAATGTTCCAAATATTAGGAAATCTCAAAGTTTTTCTAGTGCCACAAGAAAGAAAGAGAAAAAGAAAGCGAGCAGATATGGCCCTCACAAATAAAAAATAATTTATTAATAAACTAATGACAAAGGTAGAACACTTTTCTACTAACATCAAGACCCATGTGTACATGAAGATGTTGAAGGCAGTCCTAAAGCTCTGCTCCCACCTTTACTCGATTTAAAGGTGCACTCATACATAAAAATTGATCACGTCTCTTTATTTGTTGTTTCTTTCGTAACGTAAGTGAGACAGAGAACACGGCTTGCTGACCAACCCCCCTTTTGTGCAGAATGCAAACATTTAGATGTAAGTATGTCCCGCCTTGCGGACAGGATGATTTCTAGGGTATATAATCATGCCTCGTAATCGCCCGTCGACCCGGAAGGCAGTGAGAGCACTGTTATGCTCTGCTTGAGGACGACGAGCTTGTGCGGACACCTCTGACTTGGGGTGCAGTCCCGCACACATCAGTGAACTCCCTGCTCCCCTTTTCTTCCCTCCTTTCTTTGGCTCTCGTCTTGATATTCCCAGTTCCAACCAACCGGACGCTCTTCAGGTTGACCTCCCTGCCTTCTGCCTTTCGGTTTGCTTACTTCCTCTTCATAGCAGTCTAGGCCAGTAACTAATTGCTAGTAACGCGTTACCGGTAACTAGTTAATGTTAATCCAAAAAAGGGCAGGAGGCAAGGGAAGATGGAAGCTTGCAATGAAAAATTCGTAAAGAGGGTTTGTGACCTGGAGCCGACGTTTCGACAAGCGGACCTTTTTTCTTCAAGGCTGCAAAAGCTTTCCTTAGCGCTTGTGTGTATGTGCTTCGTACCCTTCCTCCAATCCAAACAAAGCAGAAGGAGAATGCAACTGCGAATCTTCAGGAGGTTTCCTTATAGCGCACATAAAAGACTGGAGAAAAATACAGGCATACATAGACACACAGAGCGCTAACTTCTAACGATGGTTTATTTTCGTAAACCAAGGTACACTTATGAACTCGCCTCACGAATCACAGCCACATGATCTTGGTGAACAATGCGAAAAATAGATATCTCAAGGCATGGCAGATATTCCAATTTTTTGTCTGACAGTGCCAACGACAGCTTGCTGATGCACATATTTTCACTGAAGATAAACTTCATAACTACAGACTTCATATTTCATTGTAAGGAAATCTCAAATGCAACTTCTAGTGGGGAAAGGCACTCGCGTACAACAGTAAAAACAGAGGAACACTCAGTGTGAAAGTCGTGTAACAAACAATTACCAAGCATTAAAAACATAACCAAATATAAAAATTCTAGCAACCTTTGTCTCACTGAGACGGGCAGACAAGTCTCTGTCTAGCTTAGTTACATAGAGGTTGCTCAAAATTGGGGCTAAGCAGGATCCTATATAGATAGATTCCTTGTTTCTGTAGGTACGGAATGTTATTTCTTTGCACAAAGGTTGATTTGAGGCACATGTGTAAAAGCTCTAAAAAATTATCAGCTGCAGTGCCCGCTTTCGTACTAAGCTTTAGGTCCCCAAATTCATCTCTACATGATTGAACACAAATCATTTTGCGGCAAAGAATAATACAACTCCTTCGCATCAGCTGAGTAGGTCTTAAGTCCTTTGTTAGAGTTAGCTTCTACAAACGTGACAACTTTTGAATTTTTCGTGAGGAAGGAATATTTAACCTCGAGTAGGTTTAACTTGTCTAAAAGGTAACAGGCAACGGCCTTCTGCCATGTGCCCTTCTCCGACACAATTACCCTGAACTTTATGCGTCTTGCGGCTAAAAATACATCGAGACTGGCATTACTACTTTTCCCAATTCCTTTCAATACTCCGCCTAGCTTCATGTCACGGCACAATGCGACAGCTCTGGTCTTTACTTTAGCCAAAGAAATTCCTTTGTGTTCGTGAAACACAGCGTTTGTGGCATCACTCGCTTTTTCCTCGTAACTACCACGTGAAAACACTGTAAATTTCCCTTCTTTATCAGTTGGTACTACGGACAGTGCATTTTAACAAGGTACGAAGCAACTCTATTAACAGGTAATTTCGGACGTTTAGACTTTTTTTTATTTATTTCTATTTATTTCAGCATACTGTTGGCCCTGAGGCCGTTACAGGGGTGGGTTACAGTTGCTATCACTAATACAATACAATACATTTCAAGCACAACAAATACGACATTTCAAAATACAAAAATCAAGCAATACAATAGAATAAGATACAGTGCAATACAATACGGATATGTATTTGTTAAGCAAGCTCCTAAATAAAGTTAATATAGCAAGAGTTACAGCATAACACAATTAACAACGAAAAGTGAAACATATATGTCAATCTTTGAGCTCAGGTTGCTCTAAATATTGCTTGAGCCTTTTCTCGAAGTTTTCCACTGAGGTACATTGGAGCAATGATGAGGGCAGTGAATTCCACTGCTGAATAGTTTTTGGAAAAAATGAATTTGCATATACATTGAGGCGTTGTTGGGGTACTTCATATGTATGTTCATTAATTCCTCTCAGAATTCTTACTCTGCGTGGCGTTAAGTATTGGTCTATATCTATGTTTAGTTTATTTTTTGACAGTAGGAAAAGGAATTTCAGTCTGGCCAGTTTTCGACGATCAGCTAGAGTGGGCAGTCCCAAAAATCGTACCATTTCTGTTACCGATTCTTTCGAGGCGTAATTTGAAAGTATGAACCTAGCGGCTCTCCTCTGTACCCTTTCTAACATTTTTATTAGCCCAACTTCTGAGGGGTCCCATATGATATTTGCGTACTCCAGAGTTGGCCGTACATACGTGAGATACGCTGTTAGCTTAACCGCGGTCGTAGCGAGCTTCAATTTGCGTCGTAAATACCACAGTTTCTTTTCCGCTGCTGAGCAAATTTTTTCTATATGGCTACTCCATTTTAAATTACCTGTTATGGTCACGCCTAAATACTTTATGGCGTCAACTGTTGAGAGGGGGGTAGAGCCTATAGTATAATTGTATACGAGGACGTCTTTACTCTTATTCGTGATGCGTAGCGCGACAGTTTTGGTCTTATTTATTTCCATTTTTGAAGTAGTGCACCAATTACTGACAACTGCAAGGGTGTCGTTAAGTGCCTTCTGATCATTTGCATTTTTTATTTCTTTATAAATCAAACAATCATCTGCAAATAGCCGTGCCGTTGTACTTGTATCAATGTTACGTGTTATATCATTTATATAGATTAGGAAAAGTATTGGTCCTACGACGGAGCCCTGTGGTACTCCGGAAGTGATTTGCAGTGGATTAGACTTGTGGCCATTTACTTCTACGTATTGCGTTCGCCCTGTCAGGTACGCACCTATCCACTGTACAACGCTGTTGTTTATGCGAAGATATACTAATTTTTGCATTAACTCAGTGTGCGGACCTTTATCGAAGGCCTTCGAAAAGTCTAGGCATATTGCATCGATCTGGCTTCTGTCATTTAGAGCACGTGTAAAGTCATCGACTGTTTGCAAGAGTTGGGTGGTTGTTGAGAGATTCTGTCTGAAGCCGTGCTGATTAGGAAGGAATAACTTATTGTCTTCGAGGTATGTATACATTGATTTTGATATTATGTGTTCTAAAAGCTTACAACACACGCATGTTAAAGAAATCGGGCGGTAGTTTTCAACTTTTTGTCGATCGCCAGTTTTGTGCGTTGGCACAACCCGTGCTATGAGCCAATCATCTGGAACTTGTCTTTGTTCAAGCGAAGCCTTAAATATGATGAGGAGATAGTGCGCGACCCATTCTGCATATCTTCTCAGAAAATTATTCGGTATGCCATCTGGACCTATGGATTTTTTTTCGTTGATATTAAGCAATAACGACACAATACCTTCATATGTAATCTGAATATCAGGCATGGCCGATAAATCTGTAGTGGAGAACTTTTGCAAATCAATTTTATTTTGGCAATCATTAAACACTGACTGAAAAAAACTGTTATGTAGATCAGCTATAGTAGAGCTGTCAGTCACTAACTGATGATTCACAACAAGACAATGCGCCAAACCTGAGCTTTTATCGCTTTGAGACAAGTGACGCCAAAATCGATGTGGTGAAGATTTCATAAAGGTAGGTAACGTCTCGTCATAGTACTTCTTTTTTGCTTCTCTAAGTTTTTCCCGTAAAAGTTTCGATAGGCTTGATATCTTCGAATGGTTTTTGTTTACTTTCTTCCTATAGCGGTTAACAGCACGTTTCAGATGTATTATCTCCCTTGTCATCCAAGGATTCCGTTTGTTAACTTTCTTTTTCTTTAGGGGCACAAATTTTGTAATGCATAGAGTGATTATTTCTTTAAACCTTATCCACAGCGCATTGACGTCACTTTCACCTCTGAACACTTCCAAAGAAAATGACAAGTGATCGATTATGCTGGTGTCATCGGCCTTATTGTAGTTACGAACTTGTATGAACCTTTCCTTTTCACGTGGTAAGCTATTATCAGTTTTTATCTCTACCATTACAAGTTTGTGGTCTGACAAGCCATCCTCAATGGAAACGTTGTAGTTGGCAATCCGCCCATCAAGAAAAACTAAATCCAGTATAGAATGCACATATTCTGTTTCACGTGTGCTATGATGGACTATCTGCGTAAGGTCATGATTAAACGCTATGTCCAGTAGAAGTTCGCCGTCTACTCTGTCTTTTGATTTGTCCTGTAGCTTATCCCAATCAATTCCTGGCAGGTTAAAATCACCTGCAATTATTAACTTGCTGCTACGAGTGGCAATAGTTTCTAAGTATTGCTGCAAATCTGCCATGTACGAGTTAGGGGCCCTGGGGGGTCGGTAGACGGCTCCCAAAATCAAGGAAGTTCTTGCTAATTTAATTTCACACCAAACACTTTCATGATTAGCGATCCCTCCCATGGCCACTGCTTCCAAACTTTCTTTAAGAATTATTGCCACTCCTCCTCCTCGTGAATCACGGTCTTTTCTAAACAATCTGTAGCCCGGTGGTACAATTTCAGCGTCCTGTATTTCGGGTCGCAACCATGTCTCTGTAACCGTGATTATGTGCGGGTCATAGGAAGCCAAGATATATTCGAATCCATCTATTTTATTTACGAGACTTCGGGCATTTATATTCAGCAAGCGTAGATCACATGGATCCTGTCGCAAATGGCATCAGTCATCTTTCGCCGTGGGGCGTGATTTTTTCCTATCGTTCTTCAGTTTAACTCGGCTATTTTTATTGTAGTCCCAGAAATAAGCATCTGCGTTAATGACCAACTTGTCGTAGCTGAGATGCATTCGTTGTCCTGCTTCCCTTTCCTCTTTTGCAGACTGCCATAGGAGCTTCCGTTTAGCTAAAGTCTCCTTGCTGAAGTCATCACCCACTGATATGGGGCTGCCCTTGAGCTTCCTGCAATTTTTGTAAATGTTTGATTTCTCTCGTGAATCAAATAGTTTCATTATTACGGGTCGTGGTGACCGGCTTTGCTTTCTGCCTATTCGATGGATTCGTTCAACAGTTTTTAGTTCCACGCCAAGCTTTTTCAAAAATATTTTGTCTAGTACAGCTTCTTCCAGGTCTTCTGTGGTCTCGCCGTCTTTTTCTGCCACCCCAAAAACCAAGAGATTATTTCGTCTACTCCTGTCCTCTAAGCTAATCAACCTTTCTTCTTGTCTTGACAGTGTTTCATTAACGTCTGCGACAGTCTTTGTCAGTTGCTCTATTTTCTTTGCTTGGTCCTTAATAGTTTGAAGAGCGTTCTCTACTTTAATTAGCCTTTTCCCGAGAGTACTTAGTTCAGCTTGAATTGCCTTTTGGCCCTCGCAGAGTTCTTGTAAGAGAGCTTTAGTATCAGGACCCGGGTTGAGTTCAACGTCCCCGGACAGCAGTAGGCATAGCGAAGCAAATCCAGAAAAGAGTACACTTGGGCACGGCAGCACTACAAGAAATCTATCGTCACTTCTGTAACCGTAACTTGAGTAGTAACTGACCTGTTCAAGGAACATAGGTCGGGGATTAGGTGACGTTGCTTGCATGCTGCTGCCGTGCCCACTGGAGACCGCTGGCGAAGGCCCAGAGGATATACTCTCCACGAAGGGTAGTTTGCTGGTTCCCCGATGGCTGTGCTCGAGAGTGCCGCCCATGAACCGTCCGAGGCCGATATCAGCAGCGTCAGCAGCCGTGAAGAAGCTTTCGCTGGTTTCCCGATGGCTACGCTCGAGAGTGCCGCCCACATACCATCCAAGTCTGATATCAGCAGCGTCAGCAGCCGGTCGAGCCACGCATGTATCCGATGCGCTTGCTTGCCAAGATGCGTAAATCAGGAGCACCTGTTCAAGGAACATAAGTCGGGGATTAGGTGACGTTGCTTGCATGCTGCTGCCGTGCCCACTTACATTTATTGAGAACGTCAGCACCTTTAGAGTGCATCCTCACGCCTCCGTTACACGTCTGGAAATCTGTCGCACCAGAGAGTAGATCTGGTTTTGTGATATTCGTTTCAGTGGCGAACTCAGGTCCTCGTTCCAAGACATGGCGCACTTTATCCAGCAGGGAAAAGCCTTCCGGAATGTGAACCGTGCTACCTTTTCGGCTTGATGAGATGTACCGCCCCTTTTCGATTCAAACAAAATGCACGAAGACGCGGTGGTGTGTAGTGGGTGTCGCTCTTGTGAACATCCGGTGTCGAAAGCTCGTGAGGACGCCCGTTGAGAGGAAAGAGTGTGTGGTGTGTGTACACTATGACGAGCCTGTCATAGTAAAACCGTATTAGGTGTCCGGCTAAGGAGAGCATGTGTGTGCAGCGGCCTACTGCCCGTCTGCCTGCGTCACCGCCATGGGATATGCGGGCGGTTCTACCACTTGCACATTCGGTACATTGTCTCGATGATGATGAAATGAACATTATTTGGTCCTGGAGAACCCCGATCAGACAACCCCCGAAGGGGGGTCCGCCGCAGTTGCTGGCCGCGCCCACGCCGGTACTGGAAGACCGTGGCCCTCCGCCCGTTCGCAGGCCTCCTGGACTGCCGACAGCTGGACTGAGAGCTCGTTGCTTTTAAGAGCCATCTCCCAGTCCTCTTCTGTGCTGAACTTTGCGCTCGCTAAGTAACGCCGGGCACTGCCAGAGCATATGAGCGAGTGTGCAATTATCCGCCCTACAGCTAGGACATCCTGGATTTATGCCTTCAGCAAAGTGGCCAAACGTGCTGCGAGACGGGAAGGAACCTGCCTGCAGCATCCGGAGAACCGACGACTGTGGCCTAGTAAGCTTGGAATGCGGGAGGGGGTATCGCCGCCTTGACAGTGATAGTGCGAAGTAACTTCGTTGAAGGTGCCAAGTGGATCCCTGAAGCTCTCCGTGAAGCCGCCTCCGGACCCGCCCGCACCACCGCGGCACGTGATTTCTCGCGCACGGTTATGAGCAAGTTAGTTGACGTTGGGAACTGTCGGATGAACCCCTGAGCCCATGTGAGCCGGGAACCAGGTAATTGTGTGAAAGCCTCCTACAGCCCTCGAACTGAGAATAGCGGCAGCCTCTCTTGAGACCACACCCGAAGCGAAGGCCCGGAGAGCAGCCCTAGAGTCGGTGAATATCTCAGGACGCGAAGGGTCCTTCATAGCTAGAGCTATCGCTACCTGCTCTCCTACGGAGGCAGACACCTTCCTAACGGAAGCTGAGTTTAGTACGCGACCGCGATGATCAACAACCACGGCCGCAAAGCTGTCCGAGCGGCCATACTGCGCCGCATCGACGAAAGCCACCTTTCCCGGGGATCTCCACGAATGCGTGCAACGTAGTGCATCCTTGGAGATCGCCCACGGAGTCAGCATAAAATAGAGTCGTTGTGCTGACGTAACATTTCTGAGTTAATGACTTCTAAACCAAACGTTGGATGTCGAGCGGCGTAAGTAGCGATGCTTCAGAAGGGTCTATGGCCGAAAGGATGCAGCATACCTCATCGTGATGGCTGGACGCCGAAAGTGATGCACTCGAGGCCGGCAGTGAGATGGAATGAGTTGAAATTGAAGAGGTGGGTTTGTCACGTGCCTCGCGCTATGCAATGTGTGCCGTGAACCTGGAAGGGGCCTTTCGCAATTTATCATAAGGGAGTATGCACGGGAATAAGAGCATCCGGGAGAGTCTAAGATCATGCTGAAGACCACGAAATTCAATTCCTATAACTAGCTGTTGTACGATTCCAATGCCACCTCGGATTGCGGGAAACGTGTGTCGACAAACCAGAACCGGAGCGATGGACGTGGAGGGTTGAACTGAGGCTGTCATTCTTCTTCAGCTAGCTTTTGCATGGCTGCAGAAGAAGCTCGGCGGCAGCGATGCAGCTCCGACTACTTGCCCTTATGTCCGAGGTTACGAGTACAAGTACGGAACAACGACCGAGGAACACGTGCCATTGTGGCTATTTTATTTGGAGAGGAGAATAGCCGAATGGGAGCGCCGGCGGCTGTTGCGGCCCACAAGGCTGAGAGCGTTCTGTTATCGGCCTCATGGCTCGCGCCTTGATCAACGCGGTACCCTTGTTCTTTAGCAGAGGCTGGATGCGACTTTGGGGCACTGCACTGCAATGCGCAATATTGATGAAATAATATATAGATGCGAGTACGTGGTATTCATGAAACCTTGCAATGTTACTGATTATTGCACAGCCTGTCATAAAGAACCAAAAGTGGCATATGTAGGCAGAACGTATTGCGAACTATGTTTATGGAGCATTCTAAGGTACACAGATGTAGGCGCGAAACAAAGAAACAATGTAGCACTGGGCGGGGCCCCTCTGGTCGTACAGCCTTTCTTTTTTATATTTGTCGCGCCTAGATGCATGTAGAAGCATAAGAGACGAGCTCAAAGAAAAGTTGTGTGTTGATCTACATCACTCTCAGATACCCTTTATCATGTAGATACTTTCACAGCTGTACGAATAGGTGTTCAGTAGACACCTCGCGCCGCCATGCCGGACCTTGTCAAAGCTGATTTAGCAACCCACCCCTTCCGCATTTTCTTGACGATTCGCACGGACAGATGCTCAGCGAAAAAGAAAGCCTTCGGCATACCACAAGAGCTCTTATACCTCCGTGTGGGTCAGGCCTCCCTGGTGGCTTAACCCACCGAGTGGAGGTTACATTACGGAAGCTTCGAGTCGGGGTTTCGCGCAGCTTCTGCAATAGTCGAACTCTAAATGCTCCGCTGTCGAGCCATGGCGCTGCAAGCGCGATAGCTTGAGGCAAAACGACATTCCTTTTCTCCCTCTGCACCACAGGAAAAGGGGAGCAGAAATGGAAGGAGGAAAGGGAATGGAGCTCCCGGTGCAGGGTCCGGACAAAGAAAAATACATAGCTTGGTATCGAGAATTTAAGCCTCTGCTTCGGCTTTTGGCTACTCGCGCATACCAACAATGGGTGACCCGAACATGGTGCAACACGACGCCATCACAAGCCTCACAGTGGTCGTTATCAATATCAAACTTCTTTCTTTTTTGGACCAATGACTCAGCACTCTGGCACGCCCCGAAGACGCGGTACGCCGAGTTAGCCGACCTTTGCGACATATCCAGCAAGTGGTTGGCAGCACAGCAAGCGTCGACAGCCGCCTAATGCGGGAACTTTTCTTGCAGACTCTCCGCAAGCGTGCGAATAAGTGTCACCACATCATGGGACGTGACCTTGTCAAAATGGCCGCATTTGCGGATACGCCGACGGCCGTCGCCACGCGGACATTTGCATCGGTGCACGCCGAAGTGGCCGAAGCTCCACTTGCTCGCGCACTGCTCGAGGTTCGAGAACCTCGCCGCCAGCGCAGCGGTGCTTCAGTCAGGCGGCAGCCCACGCACGCAGCAGCGGGCCGCACCGCCACCACGACGGATGCGCTGGTAATACCACAAGTCCGGCGATGCTATACGGAATTTGTTCGCACCCTGCCAGAAGTCGGGAAACGCCTGAAACCAGCATCGAGGGTGGCAAGTGCCACCGCCTCACCGGAACTTCGCCATACCCGCTTCATGATGGACACTGGACCAGAAGTCAGCGTGGTTCCAGCGTCGCCAGCCGATCGCAAAGGTCCATGTGCGTCACCATTGCAAGCTGTGAACAACACGGCCATACCGACCTACAGGCGCCGCTCTCTTTCGCTAGACCTGGTTCTCAAGAGAACATTCGGTGGATTTTAGTTGTGGCTGATGTAATGTTTGCTATCCTGGGAGCGGACCTCTTGCGCTATTTCTGACTGCTCGTCGACGTACGCAACTGGCGCATAAAAGATCCCCTCTGACAAGCAGAGGTGCGCATAAAGCAGTCTTCAGTCCGCAGTCATACGGTGGTGGTACCGCCAGGCACCACCCGCTTAGCCGTCATTATTCGCGAATTCTCCGAGCTGACGCTGCCGCCACACACCGGCGGTGCTTTCAAACACAACATCTGCCACCACATCGCCACCACAGGCCCACTAGTTCACGCACGCCCATGCCGCCTCTTCCCACAGAAGCTGCTAGTAGCAGGACAGGACTTCGACAGGTAGAATTGGTACATTTCAACCTGTGCCCGTAGGAAGTAAATTTGCGTGCTCCCGCATCCTATAATTCACACACCTGCCCGATTTCCCAATATATTATTTGCCGCAGGTCAAGGGAATACTGTAGATAATGAACGTGTCAGACCTGCTGAATCTTTTGACATGCGCAGTATTAAACCTGCACCTACTGCCCCATGCCGTCTAACGTTTCGGTAGCTGGAAGGGCTAGAACACTGAAAGGGCTAGAACACCGAAAGGGCGTGAAATTATTGACGTGTTTCAGATCTGCAAACTTGGTCCTGATAAGTGTGTGAGTGTGTCATCTGTGTTTTCGAAAGACAAAGAAGTCCGGTTTCTTGACAGTGATTCTAGCATGCGATGATAGGGGTGCTTCTCAGTGTGATCACAGTTGTTCCTGCGCATGCTCATATAAGTTTGTTGTTCGCGTTTTCATCGAATTAAAACCAGTTGATAGTCCAGCGTCCTTCCTGTTCCTGTTTCGTTTTTCCTGTGTCGGTTTCTTCTGCTTTCTTTTGGTGCTGCTGGCTTTTGCTTACCATGAACGTTGTACCACCTTGCCCAACAAGCCGCCGTAAAGAGGACATATATGAGCAATGAACTTAAGAGCTGTATCCACTTATTTCTGCGCAACTATGCTGAACGGTGATCGCTTCAAGCGCCATACGATGGGACCCTTCGAGGCTCTCCGCCATGAGTAGAAGACGCTAATCATCGAAAAGCGTGGCCACCCAGCAATGTTCACGACCGAATGAAGCCGGCGCACATAGAAACCGGGCAGTCCACAACATTCACCTCCGCCCCTACGCCTGGAACCCACACAACAGTGCCTCACCCCACGCCAGCCGATTTCAACACAATGGACACAGTAGTGACTGACAACTACCACACACGCAGTGGATGACGGACAAATGCACCAGATGACCCCAACCTGTAGCCGTTCTGACGTTTCATTTTATTCGTGTTCTTGCTCTACGGGGGAGGGGGGGGGGCGGAAATGCTGGGGTAAACTATAATTTCGCCTCTGTCCAGCCGTGGCACTGCAAGCGCAACAACATGCGGCAAAACGATGTCCCTTTTCTCCCTCTGTAAGGGTAAATAAAGAGGAGCAGAGAAGGAAGGAGGAAACAGAAACCGGCTTCCCGTGAGCGGGCGGATAAAGAAAAAATAAATCGGCTCGTGCAAGACTTTCAGCTGCACGCTCAGCCTCTTCGCCACTCGTGCGTACCGCAACCCCACCTGTGACTGCTCTCTGGACGCAACAGCACCGCTGAACACACAGTGCATCGTTACCATTTTGTGACAATGTGTCCAAAATGGTAACCTGTTCGCAATGTTTCTGCGACACACTAATTATGAAACTTGTACGAGCCTGCATTTAAGCCGTCTTCTCCATCTCCGTGCAACAGGCCTCACGCCAGGCCGACCACCCGGCCTTGATCGCTGGATTCACGGAAAGTTCCACCGCTCACTGTTAGACTTCTCACATTAACCAAATTTTTATGGATCTTAGGGAGTTTTCGAATAGGGGCCCCAAAAGTTTTCGGCCCCAAAGCTCTTTGCGTGTGCTGGTGTGGGTCAAGCAGGAGCTAAGAGTTTTCGAATAGGGTCTGCGTCGCTTTGGTCACTACCCCTATTCTTCAAAATTGGCTAGCGCGAAAATCGACAAGGACTAAGAAGGAACACTGATGTAAAGGACAAGCGCTAGCCAATTTTGAAGATTATGAACCAACTAGCCCAACAACGTATACTATTAACCCCTATTCTATTGGTCACTCAGTCTTAGCCAAGAACCGTCGCTTCAGTCAGTGCCGTCATGTTTGTTTGTTGTAAAGCTTTCGGGGCAGGCATTGGGGCTCCAGCTAAACTCGAGGAATAGCGCCCCCAACGCAAAACCCAAACGCTGTTTGGGTCTCGCGCATGCGCAGTGACCTCGATGATATATCTTTGTGGCCCCACAAACGTTTGGGCCCCCTATTCGAAAACTCCCTATTATTTACGACAACGCGTAGTACTACGCCTAAGGCAAGGCTTTCGCAATTAAAGTTGTTTCCCTAGAGTAGTCTAACCCAACGTATATCATCTAAAGAATGATTCACCCTGTTGCTGGGAAGGTCCACACAAATACGGCGGTTTGCGCTTCGGGATCAAACTCCATTCGTGTTGCATAGAGACACTCCAAAGTGGTATTATCGTTGTCAAGGTCCCCTATGGCCACAAGTTCTGGAAAGCTCGCCATTATCTGCAAATGACAGAAAAACAAATTTGGTATCCTGAATAACACCGACCAAAAATATATCGAACACGATTAAGAGTAGTCTTTAACAATCCAACTCGATAGCATTATCAGGTCCCGTTTGCATCGCCTTCTCATTGGCTAGCCATGATTTGCGACACCTCAACCGTGCAGTGTGGAAAGGAACTTCTGCGAGCGTGACAATAGACGTTGTAAGCACTCCTAGGGCGCCTTCTGCAAAGTTGCGAAGTGCCTAATTAGCCTTTATTTACTGTTTTGCGAAGTAGCCAATCACCCGATACGATTCTGTTAAACAATACGTGCACCTGCTTAGCAACATGCTTTTTTGTGCTTCTCCGATTACGATTACGATGATTATGACGAGACCCGTAGCCAGGAGGGGGGGGGGCTAGGTGCCCCCCCCCCCCTTTCTCCTCGAAATTCTGGAGGGAGGTGTTTTTCTGAAATAGTCAAGGCGTTCAGCAAGTACCCTCGCCCGCTGCCCGAAACAAAATTCCTGGCTACGGGACTCACCAGGACGAAATGTAGCTAATCTATTCTAATGGGCTTGCATATTTAAGGCACGCCCTCCATGAGCTGTTCACATGGTGTTACGCCTGCTACTATTCGCAGTTTTTAGATCTGTTAACGTGCCTCCTCGCCCGGCATGACGCCTGCACAGGGCACTTTTGTAAAGTTGTTTCAAGCACTGGCGTTGCTCTGTGGTAGGATACTTGAGTGCCACTCAGAATGCCTGGATTAGGTTGCGTCTTGGCCCCTGGCCTAATTTTAACACTTTCTTAACACCTATGTCCGCGTCGTACCTCTATGTCTTGTTCCTTGGGTGAGAACTAACAGTCAGTAATGCCAAGGAAAGTATAGGGGATGTTATTTGTAGTGATTGGGATATAAATGTGAAGAAAGTAAAGTGGACGAAAAGATGACTTGCCGCCGCCTCCCGGCGGCAAGTCACGCTACAGCTGAGCTCTCCGAGTACGCCGTGTTAAACTCTCAACGAAAATACGTTTCACGCAGAGTTGCATTCTTTAAATATTATACTGTGCATTAAATATTTGAACAAAAAAACGCTGAAAGCACTTTCATCACGTCTTATATTTCAAGTAGCCACAGCCAAGCCAGCCAAGCCTGGCCACTGCGTAGAAGCAGCAGCACACGCTTGAAAACGCCGCACTCGGGTTGCTATTTTTCTTAAAGGAACGCGTGCACGCCGCACGGTGCGCTCACTCCTGTGTTGTGAGACATTCGTACCACCAACGGCCAGTTGCAACAATGACGTCACAGGCAAGTGTTTTTTTTTTTTTACTTATTGAACGCATCAAATTCTACGTCACCAAACGCGATACTATCGCCTTTTGCGATCGTTTGACAATACGCGCCCAGCAGAGCCTGTATGGTTCCGTCGCTCTAGCACAGGGAAGTCGCCACACTGCACAGTCTTGCTCATCGATGAGCGCCGGCGGGACATTCATGTCAAGTAGTCGCTTTTATGTCAGGTTTGTTTTGGCGACGCTGACGCTTGGCCTCCGTTTCTCGAGCTCAAAGTTCTGCGTCATTTTGGCGTCGTTGACGCCTGTGATCGACTTCCCGCGCTCGTAGTTGGGGATCCATATCACGGCGACGACGCTTCATTTCAGTTTCCCTGGCTCTCAGCAAGGCATCTTCATGGCTTTGTTGGCGTTTCACCTCCGCTTTCCTGGCCTGACCACCTCGCTCGCGCGCGCGTGTGTGTCTGTGTGCGTGTGCGTGTGCAACAACACACATTAATAAGCATGCACTTAGTGGTTGAAGTGCGCACTAGGGACCGGATTTTGCTATCGCGTAAACTCCTAAAGGACACTAAAGAGGAACAATGAATGGTTTAGATTGATAAGTGTGCTCGGAGAACTCTTGTGTAGTTTATTTCAACCACCATAGGTTTATTAATAGAGGAGAAAACCAAGTTCAAACTTTCATTTTTAAATTTCGCGCCGAACTTAGTAATTCGTGACGTAAAAGATTTCAAAGAGTATTTAACGTATTTTGGCGCCACTGGCTCCAAGAAATTTCCACAAACTCGTTATGTCAAGTCTCTGGCACCCTTAGATGTACTTCGATTTAACCGATTAGGAACTACGCAGGCCCAAGCAGGCGCCGTCAAAAATATGTGACGTCACGGCAAATGGTGCGCGAATTCTAAGGTGGCGTCGCCACCTCTATTTTCTTTTTGCGCGTTTTCTCGCTTATTCAGCGTTTTCGCATTGAAATTGCTTTCGAATAAGACGCTGTTCAGGCGTAATATCGGTGCAGCGTCAATTGTGGTTGCAGTGCTGGCTATCTAATTTTATACCAAGGCAATAAGTGTTACATATGCACTCCTATGATACAGGCGTCATGCCTAGTTCTTGTGAATTGTGATTCCAGTGCTGGCTCCGCTTTCATAGAAGTCTAATAAACATTATGTGTGTATTCCTATGATTCAGCAAGCTATATCCATGCGTTGCTCGACACCGGAGGTATACGCTAAGGAAAGTTACGTATCATATTCACATCATCGCACTGCGAAGTGCACTACGTTTCGATAATACTCACGCCTATGCTCTAAAGTGAGTGCTGACGTTTCGACAGACTATAAGTTACCCTTTAAACGTCAATGTAGTCGACGTGCCTGGTAAGCCCACGATGTGCACACAACCACTATACGCTTCCAAAAACATGTCGATCCGCCTCGTAATACTTGGCTCAAAGACAAAAAATGCAGCATTGACAATTACTCGCTAATTGCTTCGCATGAAACAGATTCCCACAAGGCGTGGGATTTGCCGAATATTTTTTCTGTGACACGGGCTCTTGAACACTGTCACTTTAATAAGGCGCGGTTTCTATACCGCTCTACAGTAAATAAAGACATTTGATCTTGCTAAACCAGGTACGAAATCAATCGAACAAAAGGCACGCTTGAATAGTCGGCGACTAGTTCCTCACGTGGCTTGCTATGTGACACGTATGCTCATTTTCTTCTTCGCAGAAATAAAAAAAAAGTCACTACTTTTCGGTAGCAGTTGCCAAGAACATGATGTCTTCTGCACTCACGGCATTCTACGGAACCATAGCAACCGCAATCATACGGGCCAGGTACATTACAATTCCCAAATAGCTTTCGCAATAGCTATTTTTAGCCTCATTTCAAGTGGACGTGGAGCCTCATTTCAAACGCACGGCCCGCGGACCTCTCGCTGGCGGCCCGGCCCGCACATGACTGTTTTCATTACATGTTTTTCTTCATTTTCTTAATAAGTATGTTCACGAGCTACACCGACTTCACTCGTCTCAAGCATTTTTTTTGTGAGGCACGACATGCGGTCATCATGGGTTAAAACATAACCATGTAACAAAAACTATATTTCAGAATCGTCCAGATTTCAGTCATTCTGAGGACCAGTAGCGATGTGTTTCAAGAAACTCGACGTCACATCCGTACAACAATGACCTTCTGAAAGGGCGAGCTGACAACCACCCGTTCGTAGCACAAGGCAGGATTTCTCAGAAAGAAAGCTTTTATATGTGTCGGAAAATTCGTCCTAATCCCCGGAGTGAACCCGGTAACAACGGCTTTCGGGGGCGGCAGCTCTACCGATTGAGCTAACCAGGAAGCTAGCAGTTAGCTGCGCGAAGGCGAATTAATCGAAAGCTCGAAGCACATAAACTCAGAATATCGCAAATGAGTTCTTCGGAAATCCGCGAGGTGGCATGTTTCCGCACTGCTCACTTGCAACAATGGACTTCAGATGAGATACGAGAAAGGCTTTCTTTCATATGGGAACGTTAGCTGACGTTTTGTTCATATTCGCAATCCAACCCCGCTCCTTGCTCCAGCCTTCTTCATGCCTCGGCCCCTGCGGGAATCTATATTGTACCACTGCGGCCTGCTAGCTGAAGTGCGTTTGAGACCCCTGCTTCAGATTAACGTGTATTCTGAGCTGAACCTGCACAGCGGCACATAAAATTTTGATTCCATATGCGTCCTGATTAAGTGAATGGCGGTTCTAGATTACATAACTGCTTTCTCCAAAAAGGCGAGGTCTATTAGACAAAAAGCTTCCGCATTCGAAGGCTTGACGACCATAAACAGCTTGTTACCTTGTCTTACAGGAACATCTCGTACTCCAAAAACACTTGAGGTTGTTCTGTATTGATGGACGGCAGGATGAAAATAGCAGCCTGCAGTTGCTCTATAATGTGAGCAGTGACAGTGTTATTCGCTCCATATCGCTGCAGCGAATACTGTCCGCTTAGTTTGTGTGCGGTAAAAGGTAGGTTGAAGTTGGGCGTTCAGCGCTTGTGTATTCTTTCTTTCATCGTCCTTCCGCGTGCCTATATAACTGTACTTCCTAAAGCAAGTAGGTAACTAGTCCATCTCAATTCCTTGAGACCATGATTGATTGAGACCTGCTTGATTTGGCCTGACCTGAAGCTCGAACTTGGTTTTTGATCCTGCGAGCTCACAAAACATCTCCTTCGGAAGTACGTTGTCCCATTGGCCAGCCGTCTTTGCTACTGATATACCTAGCATCGTGAGTGGCTGCAATATTGTGAAAAATTTTTATCGTAAGACGTTTTTGTGAAACACGGCTCTCAACCGCAGGGTCATCTGCCGCGGTGGTATAGCGGTTACGGTGCTCGGATGCTGACCCGAAGGTCGCGGGTTCGATCCCGGCCGCGGCGGTCGCATTTCGATGGAGGCGAAATGGTAGAGGCCCGTGTACTTAGATTTAGGTGCCCGTTAAAGAACACCAGATGGTCGAAATTTCCGGAGCCCTCCGCTACGGCGTCTCTCATAATCATATCGTGGTTTTGGGACGTAAAACCCCAGATATTATTATTATTATTATTATCAACCGCAGGGTCTCGACTACTTCGCGTATGCGTGCTCGGTCACTGAGTGGACATGTATTATCCAAGATAAACCAAGCACGATGCTAGTTCACCTCGTTTGCTTTCTGGCAGCTTTCTGCATGCGTGCTGAGAGATCACCCACGTTGCCTAAGCGTGAGGGATTCAAGACAACTTACTTGCGCAGTAGAATCACGTATTAATGTATTTCACAGTTTTGAGTCCTCTAATGCGCGTGCACTCTTCTCATTTCATCTGGTGTTGTTCTTTTAACCCGTGCTTCCTTTTGTGCGCGTTCGATCCCAAGTTACTGAGCATGCGCACACAGACACTTAATTACGAGAAATATTTTTGCGTACACATAGGTCGCTGTCAAGTATTCATGCAGCAGGCTTAATCTGCACATATCGGCCCCCATAATGGGAAAAGTCTGAATACCGGGCCGCGGGTGGATTTTCCCCAATCTCCGCGCATAGGTTCAGTTCAAATGGGAGCCATGCTTTACGCCTTCCGAGGGTCGGCCCATTATTGCACTGTACCTGGTATTGACCCACATTTTGTGCTGATGCAGGACAGAGGAGAAGTCACAAATTATTGCCACCAACGTACCACGAAGCGATTCTGTGTGAAACGTTCAAAACTAAGTAACTTTGATTACATTTGGTGTTCCTTACCTTATAGGCGTCCACATCATCGTGGCTTAGAAGACGGGGTCCTTTTGGAGGCGCTACTTTACTGACAACGACTTCGCATATCAAGAAAGCTGCGATGATAAAGTTCACGTAAGCTGCCATAGCCACGTTGCGCTACCTTCTGTAGAAAGGCAATCAACGCAGGCGCTTTTGCCATATGTTTTCTGTTTATCCAGATTGTGGAAAAATTGTTAACTGAGACGGTAATTATATTCTGCCATTTGTGTTGTTCTGCCACTTTTGTCAGTGATGCCTGTCATGCAGGTGCCATCATACTGCGGTACGTGTTCATCCCAATCTGACAAGCTCAACTGGCTTGTTTCGGAGATTGCTTTTGAGAAAGAATGGGGGCACGTCATGAACGATGTACGGTGGTAACTTCACTTTGGCTAGATTCGGCTATGTAGGGTCTGTGTACGACTTTCATCTCAAAAGGTGAGCTTATTTTACTACGTCCATGTAACCAGCTGTGACATGCGAAGTGTATGTGACTGGCAGTAAAGGACCTCGAGATTTCGGTTGGATATACAGCGTTCCTCAGCTAAATTTAGCAATGCTTTAAAAATATGCCAACTCACTCTGTGATTATATTACTATACTCACTGCCTGTTGCAGACTGCTGAATGGATTAAGTCACACTATTTTGCTGTGTCCTGCCTAATTGTCTAATTAAGCAAGATTAATTTACCAACTTCAGTAGCAACGAAGCTGGGAAAAAATTACAAGTAGAAAGTCAGAAAACTCCCGATTAGACAGTTTCTTAGTGTGTATGCATTAAGTGTTAATGTTTTTCTGCTTACTGCAGATGCCCGTAAAATAAAATAACATAAATAAAAATACACGTCCCATGCCCGCTTGCGCGCCGTTATTGCAGCCCTCCATACCGTTTTGTGCGCAAATGAGCATAGCATTTCGTCGGATGTGCTGTCGCTTAAAAGACAACAGGGCAGCGACTGTGGCGGTGGCTGTGCGATGACGCACCTGTTGCTCGCGGCAGCACGAGCGATAACCGCCGCGAGGATGACACATCGTTTGTACGCGGAGCGCTAAGGAGCGCTTGAATAGCGGAACGCAGGCTGGCATGTCACATGTTTTCTTGTTTAATTTGCAGACTTCGGCAGTAAGCCTACAAACACTTATACTCAGCAGACAGAAAGTTAGAAAGTATGCAGTCGGACGTTTTGGAAGCCAATCGAGAACTTTCTAGTTGGAAATTTCTTCCCAGGTTACTTTCTTAACAGTTATTTATTTATCATCCATGATCAGGCACTATTAAGCAAAACAAAAATATTGCGTTTACGCCACGCAGTAGTTAGAAACACGCATTCGGTCACGTCGACATATTTTAAACTCTGTGTTAAGTCAGCGCTTTAAACTTTAATGAGGTGGAATCTGAGAGGCAACCTGACAAGCAATCTGAGAGGACGGCTGTCGTTTTTTTTTTACATAAGTGGAGGTCCTGCCCTTGGGATATGTTATAATTACAGAATAAAGTTATTTCTTATGCTCATAGTGTCCTATTTGGTACTGAGAACGAATCGAAGAACAATCATGTCCATGAATTCTCTTCGGCCCTGAGCAAGCTAGACAAGCAGAGAAGCAATCAAGGCTGGCCTTACTTCCAATAAAACTTTGACTTGGGCGAGTTGGTACATACTCGGATATATGCAGCGCGACTTGGACGAAGACAGGAGACGCATAAAACACAGACGGCGCTCGTCTGTGTTTTATGTGTCTCCTGTCTTCGTCCAAGTCGCGCTGCATATATCCGAGTATGGCCTTACTTCTTCTGAGATGTCAGCTTTAGTATACAACTGATATTCAAATGTATTCCACCTCATTAATATGACATTTAGGACTACATCAGATAAATGCGTCCTTATTTGTCATACCAACCGGTATATTCAAAAAACGGCAGGCAGGGGAAGATGGAAGTTTGCGATGAAAAAATCCGTAAACAGGGGGTGGGGGCTCGAGCCGCCGTTCCGACAAGTGGACTTGTCTTCTTCAAGGCTGGAACTAATTTCCTTAGCTCTCGCGTGTATATGCTTCGTGCCCTTTCCACCACAAGAGAGAAGGGGAGGGCAACTGCCAGAATGAGGGAGGGAGGAGAGAGGTCGCCGTGACGAACTGGGTACTGGGTCAGTCATAAGGAAGGCGGCAAAAAAGGAAAAAAAAAAAGAAAAAAAAAAGGAACAAAAACAGGGGGAGGGCGAGAGGGAAGGGTATACGTTTCGCTGAATGATTGTGAGTGGAAGCACGTGGCACTTTAACAATAGTAGGTTCCAAATTCCTATATATAGAAGAAGGGTATAATTCTCATTAGTTTTTGTATTGTATGTACCATATCGGATAGATTCAAGAGGCCCCTTAGAAACGTTAATACCTGCTGGCTGGAGTGTATTGAACTTGCGAATAAGGTACGACTCTGTGCATTTTCTGTCTCTCGAGGACCGGAAGTTTGACTGAAGCATGTAGAGTTTCAGATCATCGAAGTTGTTGCATTAAAACATTATTACATTACATTACCTGCTACATTAAAATGTTGTGTTTTCAGTAATTTCTTGGCGGTGTCCGCGCGGTGGCCATTTAATCTAACATTAACAGGCATTCCGTTTTCGCCAATGTGCCGTTTGTGACAATCTAAAGATTCGATCACCAAGGACAGTACAGGCAACCGCAAATCTCCGTCTTTTCTCCAATCCCGTAAACTCGCCGCAAAACAAACAAAATACAGAATGCATTTGTGCATTTGAAGAAATACTCTAGCTGCATTAAAAAAAATTCCGAAAGGTCTTAAAATTAAGGTCCGATGTGCTCTTGGTACCCTACCGCCTAACCTATTAGCGAAATGGAACAGCATTTAAACAGCGCGTCTTTGTCATTAATAGCTATTTGGAAGAATATTGCGGAAATCAACTTGCGTTGATAACCAACCAACTCAATAGCGTTAAACTATCTGAAGAGGAAACTGAAGAACTTGTCCAGTTTGTAGAACGTAGAGAAGATAAATTGCTGATCAAGGAAAAGCGCTAAGAAAATTATGCTACGAACTCTGCCCTGAACAATTCGATGAACACGGTAGAAAGCTCCGCAATCCCAGCGCAACACCCAGAACGCCGTAGTGAGGTGGTAGACATATCACAAAGCTTAAGTCCAGTCGATATAGAACTGCTCAAGCGCGGCCTTACATTTTGTCCCATAAACAATGCAGTGAACGAGTGCGAGCTCCACAAACATATAACTGAGTTTTCAAGACGCTTGCGCATCAAGGAATTCTTTTTTTTTGATAAAAACAGATACAGAATACATAAGCAATGGCTCTTTGGCGTCCACTAACACTTGGACACCAGATACAGAACAATGCCAAGAGTTAGATCAGTATATAAAAACTAGTATCAAGGGAATCTGAGCACAGCTAAACGGAGCCGAAGAATTTAACTTATGCAGAACACGAGGTCTTGAAACAACTTTCAAACAGAAGGGACATTGTTAAAAACCGTCGGACAGGGGTAGTATAGTAATCTGGCTAATAGAAAAATATAAAAATGAAGCTATCAGACAAACTCAACAGCGCCACCGCACTATCGAAAATAGCCTCGGACCTGACTCAAGAATATAGTAATAGCATACAGCACACGATCACGCATTTCTAGCCAGGGAATATTCACACTCCGAGCACCGGTTCCTAATGCCTAATAAAACAAGCAAGCAGGCCGCTATACCTTCTTCGAAGATCATAAGTGTCCATAGATGAACTGATTTCGGGCAAATACGGCAGGCTATATAGTATCTAAAAACAATGCACCTAGTGAGTCACTATCAACATTTCTAAATCATCATTATCTAAAATACCATCAACTGGAGTCTTTTGTTCAAGAACACCTCATTTCCTTCAAATAATAGATTCTATTCACAAAACAAACACTCTCGGATCAGGCCATTCTGTAGCATAGACGTCGCTCCTTGCATACGAATATACCTATCACTGAAGGGTTGAAGAGGTCTCAAAATTCGTAGAAAGCAAGGAACACATAATGCTGAAGTACCTATCGTTACTGAATTAGTCCTGACGCTAAATTATTCTAAATTTCATCGTCGCGACTACCTGCAAACTTGGCACTAGCATGGAAACCACTTTTGCTCCAAAACATACGCCAACATTTTGTGGGACAATGGAAACAGAGCTGTTGAAATCATATTCCAGTGAAGCCTTCCACCTATATCCATTACATAGACGACATATTTCACATATGGAAACATGGCGTAAGTGCACTAAACACATATTTACCACTGTAAACACATTCACTCTTGTATTAAAATTACCATGCACTATTCTTCCAGTGAAATGACTTCCTAGACACGACGGTATCTATTGAAGCAGGCAAATTAAAGACGACGCTTTACAGAAAACCAACAGACAGCCAGCAATACTAGACTACACTAGTCAACACCCGCGCGCACTGCAAACAAGGGATATT